>NC_135874.1:1020000-1252500 GCF_031162955.1 Sander vitreus | reverse complement strand
GAGGGCAAGGAGCTTGTTAGCCTAATGATTAAGTTTAACCAGCCCTTTAAGAATATATGGACGCGCTTCAGCTGAGCAGAACAGTGTAATGGTTTGGAAATGAGACAGAGGATGGGGAGGAGAAGGAGGGCAGGGGGAAGAGGTAGAGAGAGAGCTGAAAAGATGGCAGCAGCAGAGTTGTGGATGGACTGGAGTTTATTAAGGACTTTGGATGATGTACCGTAAAGAATGCTATTGCAGGAGTCAATTCTGGATGTGATGAAGGCATGGATCAAGGTTTTATCAGCAGAGAAGGTGAGTGATGCGCGGAGACCACCTATCTTCTTTTGAAAACGGCAGTTCCAGTGATTTGATTGAAGTGGTTTTCAAAGGAGAGGTTGCTGTCGGAAAATAACGGTTTCGGATGCGTAGGGAGCGAGACAGAGTGGAGTCATCGATGGTGAGGCAGAAGTTGTGAGTAGTTTTGATGAGGACCGATGATAAGTTTAATGACAAGATAAATAAGTTTGAGGAAGTTGGTTTGCATCCATGATTTCATTTCACTGAGGCAGTTGGTCACAGTGAGGTAAGTTGCAGTTGGTAGTGTTGGAAGCTATGACCACTTGCACTAATAATAGCTAAATGGGCAAAAAGCTAACACAGTTAATCCAAGGTGATCAAGTTGCCATCAACTTATGTCTAACTGTTTTTTTTTGCAGCAGGTTACACTCTGGCAGAGCAGGTAAAAGTGGGTTTTGCGACACATCTAATATGATAGCTTCTTCCATTTTGGACTCTAATAGCTAGTAGTGGCCCCACTCCCATTCTCCCACAGTACCCCTCACAAGATACCCTAGGGGACACAGTCATATGCCTTTTCTAAGTCTACAAAACTCATAGAGACTGACTGGATGGGCAACAAAAACAAACCCACACTGCCTCTCCTGAATCCGAGATTTTGAAATACGCCTTGTGGAACTGGGACCTACCAACGTATCTAAAAGTTTGCCTGAAATGGACAAAAAACAGGATCAGGTCAATGTTTAAGAAATTGGTAAATACTTGCTTTGTTCCGCAAAGAAATATTTGTTTATTATCAGCGTTGACTTGTGTCATTGTATCATGAATTATGTAGTCTATATCCACGACGTTCCACTTGCTGCCGAAAAATTCACTCTTTTCGGCCGGATGTCCGGTACCTTCCTCTTTCTTTATGTTGCCGTTCTAAACTCCGGTGGATTTGTGAGGACTATGGTTAACTGCTCCTCAGATCTCTGCAGGGTAAATCCAGACAGCTAGCTAGACTAGCTGTCCAATCTGAGTTTTCTGTTGAACGACTAAAACAACCTTTGAGCGTACAAACGTTTCACCAAAACCATTTCCTTCCCTAGGTTATTTTTCCACGGCACCGTTGCTCTGCAAGGCGCTTAGTACCATCCATGACGATTGTGATTGGTTTAAAGAAATGCCAATAAACCATCCCGGAATGCTGTGTGGACTAGTCAGACCCTCCCCTGCAGCGCTGTGGAGGAATGTCTGGCAAAGCGAGACTATGAATTATGATACCCACTGTTTCAACTCCACACCCACTGTCTCCCACTTCCCCCTACTGGGTATTGATTCTGGTCTGTGGTCTGGTCTGATATCATCTCCCTCTCTGCTGCCCATTTCTCCTCCAGTTTGAGACCAAACTGCTGGCCAAAGTCACCTGGAGTTCACTCTCTCGCTTGCAGCTTCACACGTCCCACAAGCTGAGCTCTGAGCCTCTGTTTGACTGGAGATCTGTGCTGTTTGTTTTATTCAAGATGGTAAGATAATGAAATTGGTGTTTGGCAAAGGTCTTTGCAATATCATTTCACTTTAGCGCTGTTATCTCGGGAGATTTATGAAGAGAAGATACGGAATGAGACCTGTTTCCCTTTCCATTAGACACACCATAAAATTAATGAGGAAAGGTAAGGGGGGGGGGGGGTTGTCGCTCACTTAATTTCTTTGAGCTTGTTATAACAAAGAAATATATTGAGGAGAACAGAGGGAATATATACTATTGATGTTATCACAGTATTTAGCCACTGGTTACACCGACTCCATTTATTTGTTTTTTAATGAGTCCTCTAGTTTAGAATGGCTGTCTCTGATAGCATGGCAGATAAGAGAGAATGCAACATTATCAATTAATGGACTGTGATGTGATTTTACACAAATACTGATTAATGATTTATTGTTCCAAAAAGGATGTGTTCCAAAAAGGATGTGGACTGACCTGGAAATCACATCAAATCTGAATCAGGTGAAGTTTATATATTAGCTGATGAAGACGTCATGTGTAAACATCGTAACTGTACTATATACAGTGTGAGGGTGCTCTTTCCTCTTGACATTGTTATTGCCTAATCACCTGATATGTTGGGATGTGCATATACCTTGAAGCATTGTTCCATTAAGAAGAAATGACCATCAACTTTAAAGAGGTTCATTTTGGGGAGTGTTTATTTGATTGGCAGGTGTCTAAAACCAAGTTAACTATGGTTTTAGCTTTCTTCACCTTCTCCCTATTGACCAAATCTGGAGTTTAGGGCTTCAATAAACTGTAACTAACAAAGACAGCGGCAAGCCTGGGCTTCAAATATCTCCTGAACAACCTTAAACCTTGACTTTAAGCTGTGCTGATCAACATTTTCATTTTAACAATGGATCAAATGACTTTAACTTGAACAACTGACAAAGTTGGCGACCAGCTGGTGAACATAGTGGAGCATGTAGCAGCTTAAGAGTGTGAGTGCAGGGGGATAATCGGACATGCATCTCGCAGTACTCTGAAATGGACGTAACCGATGCAAAGCAGATTAGATTTCCTCTAAAAGCTCCTCTCTGTGGTGCTAATGGCAGCTAGAGGCCACAGTAGGGTCAGCGGTGTGGAATTGAACGCCCAATTACTAATCTGGCTATCACACACATGCACATAATTAAATATGCATGCCAACATGTCCATGAAAACCTGAACACAGACTGCACTCACTGACACAATTCTTAATATTGTCTAAGTAATACAGATGTCTGAGTTGCTTCTGTCCATTTATCTTTCCAACACTTTGCTGCAGGGCTACTAGACAGATTTTGACTTGAATTGGTGTGATTATTTATGGCCCCCAGAGGATGAGCCCTTTCTATTTTGGACACTCCCTCCACTGCCACCCTCAGAACAAAATGTCACCTTTGCATACAAAATATATCATCATCTAAAAGGGAGACGTTAAGGAAAAGAAAACTGTTTTATTAACTCCATTCAAGACAAACTTTATTTTGCTGAACTATTTGGTGAACTATTCCTAACGGGGGGTGCCTCTGTGTTTTAGGGTTTACTGTAAGACAGCGACCATGAAGGGCAACACCCCCAGGTCATATCATATCAATGTGCATTGCCATTTTAAATAAATAGAATATCACTTCCCTTGTCTTTACTCATTTCCTTTCATCTAGCTACTCCAAAATCTCTTTTAAAAAGCATAACATGTGCAAAAACACATATCTTGCAATCGTTTCAAGGGGCAATTTCAATTTCAATTAAGTTCCCAAAAATAGTCCCCTAAAGAGCTTTTTCCAGACCTTTTACCCGGTTCTCACGGTATTCTTTAGTGGACGGAGATTGCTCTGTTGTCGTCATGTGACCGAACTTACTGAAATTCCAGCCTAATGAAGACCATGGCATGTGGCTGAAAGGACAGAAACATTAAATTGACCTTAAGTTATTAGGTTTAATATGAAGTTTTCTTTAATTGGCGCGTGCATGCACACACACACACACACACACACACACACACACACACACACACACACACACACACTGTTAATTGATACACTTTCCTGTCTCACTGCCTTCTAAAGGCCATGATGGAGGACGTGGCAAACAGTTGGCGACTGTTTGTTCTTTGAAGCAGGTTATGTTATGCAGTGTCAAACCTGTTGCAGAACACAAATCTCCACTCCCGCTGCCCCCGGCTTCTTCTGTGGATGGTAATCTGAGTCTCTGTGATTCTCGTTCTTCATCTGCCAATTATGAGAGCAGGAGCAGTGAGTATTCTATCATCGGCTGGCAGACAATTTATGGCACGCTGCGGCGATGGCCGGGGACACGGCACGCAAATTACAATTAACCACTAATCCTTAACAGACTAGTTCAAGATGGCAATTTAATTTGCCCTCAACTGTTTCTCTTCCTTTCCTCAAAATCTTTTTCAATTTCCCTCCCTGCAATCCCAGGTGCCAGACCAACTTTGAAGGAGTGAAGATATCAACAGTTTATTGGCAGTGAGCATTAATTTAATAGGGGCAATAATATTTTTTTCAGACACTTGGCAAGAAACGGTTTTGAAGGATTTAAGGGGTTTTCATCCACTCCGGAGATTAGTAGGATACATAATGAATTTGAGAGCAAAAGTGGGAAAAGGCATTAACAAGAACTTCAGGAAGATAACTTGAGGAGCAGATAAAAGGCCCTTGAGAATGCTGACTTTAATGAGTCATTATTTGGGAGGAGAGTACTTGGCTTCCAAACGCAAAGCAAATTGTTCTGTAAGTTTTCCTGGAACCTTTAAACAAGAATGTGAAGGGTATGATATGCACATTGATTGTGTGAACACATTATTTACTTTAAATACAGGTACTAGCCTTCTTTCTGTTATGTAGAACGCTTGAGCACTGTAGCACCATTGTTGGCCAGGAGCTTGCTACAGTAATGTGAATCCTCTTGTTTAGTTGTGTTCTTGTCTATTATAGCATTGTGTCGCCCTGCTTTTGTTTGTCTGCAATTGTCTACCACTGCCGCCAAGTTGGGATGAACTAAACAAGGCTTAAAGGTCATATTTGTGGCTCATTGGGTTATTATGGACAATTTTGCAGTACGGGCAAAAGTGCAACACTGTACTCACCTACAGCCGAGAAGAGCGGCTTCGGTATTCTGCACTTTGTGACACCAAACCAGCTCCTTCCATCCGACATCTGGGCCAGGAAAAGAGGGAGATGAGTATTGGGACTCACCAATCTATCCGACCCCCTCTTCCCTCCATCACCCTGTCAGATGTCTCTCCAGAATAGAGTGGACATACCAAACACTAATTCAACATCATCCACTGGATTTACAACTTCCTCGCTGACAGACCACGTTGGCACAGCAACATCTCCAACCAACAGCACCCACACTGGAGCCCCAGGGGCAGGCACCCCTCCTGAAATATGATTGGCCATTTGATGCCTTTTTTTTTTTAGATATCTGACAGTAGAGAGCAACTATTTGTAATAATAATATGCAACAAAGGTCCCTGGTCGGCAGCAAACCAGGATACATTGTAGTTCATGGTCAGCACCTTAACCCCCAGCCTACCAGGACCCCGCAACCCAAACCATGCTCTTCCTCATTCCTATCCAATTACTTTTCTTTTGCCTTAACCCTAACCAAACATTAAGCAAATAGCTGGTAAATCTAGAAAATGCTCATATGACTCTTTTTGTCATTTTCTAACAGTTTTGGAATTCACTGACAAATGATATTGATATGCCATGAACAAGGCCATGAGATCAGAAAAGATGCATTGTTTCAACTGACATATTTTCTTGTTTAGTTTGGAGGAGTTGTAGTCCAAATCATAGGCTGGCTGCTACTACAATGTCTTGTTTCCTACTTCTGTATGTTAATAACAGAAGATGTGATGTGTGGGTGTGACAGCTTCAGAGTTTTCGCACCTCTGAGTAACAGAAAGTATTGTAATAAGTTATGTGGCCAATTACTTCTGTAAATTCATGTATTTTGAGCATTAACTAATGAGTAATGTATTACAGCTTTTCCTAGTTTACCATCACTGACATTGCAGTACGTCAATAGTAGCAAAAATAAATTAAAATGGGGATAAACTCGGGCGACCTCTAGCTAACTCAGTAGAGTGTGCGCCCCTTGGCAGCAGCCCGGGTTTGAATCCAACCCAACTATCTAATCAAAAAGCCCCCCCCAAAAAATAAGGATGAACTTTCAACTTCAGTTTATGAAGTATAGAATCATGTGAATAATAATAATGAATCAAACAACAGCCAATTAAGTCAGACAAGCATTATTATATGCACTTTTATGTTAAAAGGACACCGGTTTGATAGTTGCACAATGAATTTCCATTATAAAGATCGCTATCAGCAGACTCAAAGCGCTGCTTGGAGATTCAAGATTGAAACAAGCGCTGTCATTGACATATCTCCTTCCATCGACAACCATCCTGTCTTCAGTGATGTAAGCGCTTGTACTCAAGCTGCCAGAATCTTCCCCTCATTCCACAACCCCCACCAGGCTTGTCCCTGGCACTGTACCCAACATACCAGAAGGCACCTGTGGACTCGCCGACTAAGGGCCCTGGAAGCCTGAAAGCCCATCCGCTGACCCATTCCAAACTCACCCCTTGAACTGAGCCTTGGCGCGGAGGGAGTGATGGTTAGGGATGGTGGGGGGCGAGGTGGTGGGTGGATGCTGGCGGTGGGCAGAGCTCGAAGGCCTGGCGCTGGCTGGAGTGCCCAGGCTTAGGCAGGCAGGCGTGGGTGAACACGTCAGGTTGATTAATGTGACGCCTGGCCTCGTTGCCGACCCCGGGTTGGACTCCACCTGTCCTCCATCCAACCAACCACCGCATCCCCCTCCCTCCCTTCCTCCTAGACTCAGTGGCCGCCAAACACTGAAGGAGGCAGAGGAATAAGAGGAGGAGGAGGAGGGGTGAAGGGGTGGGAGGTGAAGTCAGCAGCTCCAGGTCATTGATCATTATTGGGCTGTGGGAAGCGTGGGAGGGAGAGAGAGAGGGGGGTGGCGGCTCAGGCCAGCCGTGATGACTTGGGGGCCAGCAGCCTCTGTTACCCGGGGTGTTTGATGAACCAGGAACCAAGAGCTGGCCGGAGGTGTTCCCCTCTCATAACAGCTCAGCTAAGAATATCCTGCAAGTTGCTTTTAAGAATAATTCCATGTTTTTTTTTAAAACTGTTAGTTTTTCTCATCCTTTCTATCAATAATAACAACATTATAATCTCCAAGTTAAAAACTGAAATCTAGCATGGCAACATTGCTAAACTGCCTCCAGGTTAGATATTGTTATTTGGATAGGAAGACAAACTGGGAACTTAAAGATCAACTACTACTGTAGTTACTGTGGTAGTGCACAGTTTTCCTTATCCACATTTCAAGTGCGCTCACTTTTAGTTTTACCTCCAAACCGAGTGGTTTACAGGGCGTTTTTCAAAACTTTCAGGAAGAACAAGAACCTTTTTTTAGAAACTCAGGAACTTAAGCTGTGTTTGGAATGGAATAACCAGGGAGTGAATTTCTGTTCAATAGTTAAAAAAGAAAAAAGTCCTTACGCCAGGAGGGTACTCTCCAGTAGAGCTTAAAGGGCTGACTGTTCCTGATTAGACAAACACACAAACAACGGCGCAATTAAAACTTCCCAAATGAAAGAAGAACTGGCTCCACAATATTAAGATAATGGGTGGACATTTCTTGTTATTTATTCAAGTCAAAAACAAAGTTAGGCTTTGTTGTAGAAGGGTTATTATACTGTACTAAAGAAAAGAAAGTCAGCAGTGAAAAATATTTTTAGTAAACTGAAACTAAATCAAACTTATAACTAAACTGAAAACTTAAACTAAACTCAGACTCATACAAACTAAATAAATGAAAGGAGACATTGTACATTTCCGTCATCTCTCGTGACATTCTGCATCCATATATTTTGTATGTACCTGAATGTAGCTGCATACTTCTGAAAAGCTGAAACTAAACTAGCAAACAAAAAGAAACTAAAACTAAGCTAAAATGAAGTTAAAAAGTCAAAACTAAAATAAAATGAAAACTAAAAAAATTTAAAACTGTTGTAGACATCCCAACTATTTACTGAAAGAGTAATGTATATGCTCTTATATAACGATATGTATGTATCTTGTATTTGAGTATATGTATATGCAACACGTCTCACGGCAGTTCGTGAAATGGTCACGTTATTTTTAATCTATTGATTTGTGTACACGGACACGTTCATCTCGTTTTTTTCGTGGTGGTCAGCACGAAATGGCAAGCATCAAGAATGGGAAAGGAAACGTCACACGCGGGAGACAGACGTGGTCTCTCGGGGATGCGCCACAACAACGGGACGGTTGTGTTTAGGAAAAGAAGAATGGGGAAAGGAACCGTCACACGCGGGAGACGGACGTGGTCTCCGGGGTGAAAGTCCTGTGTTGTTTGACCTATCCACCACCCCGACCAACCTCCCTGCGCAGATTTTCGGCTTTTCATACTACCGTAGTTGTGCTGTGATCACGAAAGATGCTTCCCATTGAAATACATTAGTTTAAAATTCGTGCTCAAAAAAAACGACATAAACGTGTGTGTACACGAATCAATAGATTAAATAACGGGACCATTTCACAAACTGCCGTGAGACTGGGTTGGTATATCAGAGAAGGAGCTGAGTGTATTGAGGGAGCAGTGATGAGAGCCATTAAACAGAATAAATACAACTTGGCTGAATATTTCATCAGGGTTATGCACCAAATAAATAACCACTAAATACTCAGCAGATTTTCAGTCACCTTCTCCACCGCTGCATGTCTCCTTTTCATTCATTTATCACCTGCAACACCAGACTCACACACAGAAATACAAAGAACAGCACAATGACGTGAAAATTGCTGTTTTTTTATTCCATCTTTTATTTGTTTATCACATCATCATGGGTCTTCAGATGCGGTGGAAACGGGTAAATGGGTAAAAGGCACTTTTAGTTCCTTGTTTAGTTCCTCTGCTTCCCATGTTCCTAGAACATTTTGGTCAAACATAGCCGTAAGATCATTCTGATCAACTGTTTACAATCCTTCTGATCATCATGTTTCTTTTTAGTCATGTCGCTGTGTTGCCAGCTTCTAGCAATGACTTTGGTGCAAACTGATGCAATGATGGCTTAACATTTTTTTTATTATAAATCTGAATAGTCTTCTAAATTGTTGACGCTACTCAAACTCTTTCTCTCTCTTTTTTCAGTTTTCTCTCCTTCACTTTCCCCCAGGAAGTTTCCCCAACTAACTGAGGATGGGAAGGTGGTATTTCATGCCGGGTCTCCCTGGGGTGTTGGGACTCCACCCTCCCAGTAGGGGGGTGATTGGGTTGTCTGGGTGTTCCAGCGGCGCGCCCAAGTGGAAAGAGGCATAATGGAGGGGATCGTTGGCCATCGATACCCAATTATATAACAAGAAGGGGAGCCACTAGCTCTACTGATGGCCCAGCCTGGGGAACACGGGCCCCTCTTTGCTTTATGATTGATGATAAATTGTTTTGCTGGAGGATTATGGTCATTGCAATTATGTCCAATGATATCGAGCCACAAAATGATTCTCAGAGTCAAGCTGTGAAGTTCTTATTGAAGAACTAGATTCAATTTATAGGCCTTGATTGCTATACAGTACATTCACATGCTAATGTCACTAAAAGCCTTTGCACCGTGTAGACTGCACACTCAAATCTCATAAGGTGTATCTGACAGGGTCAATCTGTAATCTAGACCTAAAACATTAACTGACATCATGTAAACTTACCTAAAATGTATTGTTGATTGTATTTTATTAAGGTATGTATAGAAATAAATCCTCTTTTGTGTTGTAGTATGAGGCATGAGGTCAACTGAGCAAAACCCACCGGAACCCACATTTTAATCTGCAGGAATTTACTAACTTGTAACTCTGGAGTATTTAAAGTATTAATCTCAAATATTTCCATTTAAATAAATGTCCTCCAACCGACTGACATCACACAGGCAACACTGTTTGGATCTCTGGGAAGTGAGATCCCAAATCACACCTGCAGTTAGCACTTATCACCATAGGTGCCGCCAAAGAGAACGGAGATCTTCGAGATTGTAACTTACATAGCTGTATCTTGCACCCGGCGCAGCGCAAAGCCCAACACAAGTGTCTTTGCTAAGTTAAAGGCTGATTTATACTTCTGCAGAAAATCTACGTCGTTGATACGCACGTAGGTACGTGATGACACAAACCTACGCCGGATCCTACGCCGTAGCCTGACGTGCACCTCTCGAAGAATGTAACTACTTGTCACTTGGCCATGGCTTGGAAGCGTTGCATTTCCCCCCGACTCATTTCCTGGTTCTCCTTCTCCATAAACAACATGAAATCAAGGAGAGGGTTAACTTTTCTGCTAAAGATTTCCCACTGTGGTCAGAAAGAATAGGAGAGACACTTTGGTTCTCTCGCTATGACTCTAGAGTCGCTACTCGCTCCGAAGATAATCACCGTCACTCTCTCACTGATCCCTCGCTCTACCACACACTCTCCACACACACACCCATGCCAGCTCTACGCACACACCAGCGCACAAGTATAAACTTCAGGCCACTTACGTAGGCTACGGAGAAAAAGCTCTGCGTGGAGCCTCCACAGGACCATAAATCAGGCTTCAGGCCGACGCAGTTGTCAGTTTCCCATCCAGCGCCCACGTCGTTTAAATAACAAATGCACCTGCGCCCATCTGTGGCCCATGGGCGTGCTGGTCTTACAGGGAGGTGTGTTCAGGTGCATTCTGGGTGTATTGCTATCTTGAGGCAGCAGAATGTGTTCGCGCCATTGCAACAAAAACCTGGTCTAAAGTCAATAACGCAGCATTTCACTGTTATTTTAACAGCACATTAGTAAAATGTACACAGCAGCACACACACGCAGAAGGTTAAAAATAAAAATATTACGGTGCAAATCCTCCATCATAATAGCAATGCTCCAAGGTCCAAACGCGCCTGGCTTTTAAAGGGAATGGGAGATGACACTGATTGGTTTATTGCATGTTACGCCCAAAACACACCTATGATTGATTAAGGCTGAATCCCATTTCCCTATTACCCCTACCCCTTAGCCCTTGGCCCTAGCCCTTGGCCCTAGAAATACCCCTATGAAATGGGACGCCACTTGGTTACATCATCATACATACTTAGGTCTGTTTGCAATAAATATTTGTATACACACTGCATGGTGTGTTGTATATCTGTTTCAGTTATCACTGTTTTGAATGTCATTGATGTTCAGAAACACTTTGTTAACAAAAAGCTGTCTTTATTGCCCAATAAAGTAAACACTACAGGCAAAACATTATATCAAAATATGTTATATTACAGAACCATTATCAACTATTAGAACCATAACTTACATGTCACACACCTATAAAGAAGGCACTCAAATGTATAAAACTCAAAAAAGACACACAAGACCACAAACAAACAACAAACTACAGCTATTCTGAAATTCCAGACCCCAGTTTGATGCCTGTTGGCCAGTAACCTTTCCCCTCATACCCCATTTCCTTCATTAGTATCATAACCAACAACAATGTACAGGTGCATGAACAGGAATGAATTACATATGTTTACAATAATACAGTACCAATACAATAATGAATGGCTACAACACAAATGCAAAAACTTCTGCTAGTTTTCAGAAAGTGGATCAGCTGCTAGGTTTCCTCCAGCGTTAGATACAGGACAGTGTTATACACTGATATCAAACGAAATTCGCTGCTAATGGAGTTTAGTTAACACTGTAGACGTGCATGGAGTCCATTCAAGGCAGAGAAATGCGGGACTGTTATAAGATATAAGATAATAAGTAGCTAACGTTAACGTTAACTTTAGCGTTAGCGTTAGCATAGCAAGCTAGCGATTTTTAAAAACGTTTCAATTACAAATATGGTTGCAAATATATATGTACAGGACTGTGTAGAGCACAAAACAAGACCGTTGTAATTTTTAAATCAATTCTTTAAGCTGAAAATACTTACATTTATGGATCTCTCTGGTCGACCTGGCAGCCATGTTTCCTGTTGCGCAATGAATCAGGATAGCCCTTGCTGTTCCAAGTAAGCTCGCGTTCTTACTTGGCGTCAAGGGGTATATAGCCCTTCTTCCTCGACCAAAATGAGTATTGGGACAGCACTTACTCTCTCGGGAATGCGCAAACCAAGGGCCAAGGGAGAAATGAGACGCAGCCTAAGACACTAAGGACAACCCTTTTGAACCATGCGCCCGGCGCACGGACCCTTTTTTCCGCTGTTAAACTAGCAAAAGTGGATTCGTACACGCCCTAAACGCACCTGCGCCAGGCGCTTCATGCCATGCACTTAGATTGTTAAAATAGGGCCCTAAGCATCAATTCGAACTCTAACCAAATTATTATTTATCCTCAGATTTCGTGGAAAATAATACATGCACATACTGATTGAGTTATTGTAATCTAAAGATGTGTTGTAATCTAAAAAGCAATAGACAGTTGGTCTCTATGTTCCAAGTGTAATGAAACACAGTCCTGTGCAGTTGCACAGTATTGAACACATCAGGGTAAAATGTTACCGCATAATAATAAAATGTACCGGAGTTTCTTTTTATTCTCTACTATACTGGGGGGAAACTCGGCAGGTGTGGAGACAGTCCCCAAGAATGTTGGCAGATACTCACCAGATTTCTGCACTTATTGATTCCACACAATGTGTTGAAGCTGCACCGGGACAAATGACATGAAATGTGTCAGGTGAAGGGGAAGCCACAGAGAATTATCACCGACAAAAGTCAGAGCGGATGCACCACTCCGGTCTGATACCTGTGCTCTCTTACTCCCCAAATTCAAAAGAATACATACTGTATATGACTCGTGTTTTTAATGTTAAGCACTGTAGTACAATCACTTTGGTCTGTGCAATGTTTAAAAATGTCTTCCTGACAAAAAGTGTGTCTAGATGGACTCTTAGAAAAACTACCCTGAAAGGCGCTGTCGACACTGCCTTCACATTACAATGCATTTACAGCGAACCACATGTGGGAAATTATTAGTTATTATTCTCTTTACTACTTTACTGAGTCAAGAGGGGCGATTCTAGGATTTTTGCTAGTGTGGTGGCACAGGTAGGGACCAATAGTCAGTCGGGATACAGCATTACAAATCTGCTTAGAAATATAGGGAATATGAGTAGGATAGAACAACACAATGTTATTCTGCTAAATAAAACATCACATAAGCTTGCGTTCTTACTTGGCGTCAAGGGGTATATAGCCCTTCTCCCAACCCTACCCCTCGACCAAAATGAGTATTGGGACAGCACTTACTCTCTCGGGAATGCGCAAACCAAGGGCCAAGGGAGAAATGAGACGCAGCCTAAGACACTAAGGACAACCCTTTTGAACCATGCGCCCGGCGCACGGACCCTTTTTTCCGCTGTTAAATTGTCACTTGTAATACAATACGCATTTTCTACAGGCTCGGGGGGGGGCAATCATATTTCAGCAGGGGCCAGTGCCAATGATGGTCGCAGCTGAAAGCTAGAACTTGATAAGGATTTAAACAAGAATGTAGTTAAAGTGAATCACTGACATTTAGCTAATAGCCTACCGATCTATGTTAATGGTCAGAACTGGCGCTGATTCTGATCCACTGGATTACAGCAGTTACCAATCATCACCTAACCTAGCCCATGCAGTGGTTTTAGCATCGTAAAGGGTTTGTTTGGGTTTTCCAGCCTGTAACTCTGCTCTCATTACCCTTGTTCCCAGCAGCAGCAGCAGCAGCAGCAGGTAGCTGTTATCAGAGAGAAAGCTCTATTCATCCCACTGTACACTACATGCTCAGCAGCTACAGGGTAAGGCCTTACAAGTCTTACATTTCTTTAGAAAGTCCTAAATTCCATTCACAAAGGTCTAACATTTGTAGTGTCCTTTAATAAGATTAAATAACTCCTTCATTGTTTCGTCACAAAGCATGTATGTATTGAGTACAAGAAAAGGTTGTATTACGTTCAAGTACTTCAATTATTTTTATAGCCTAAAATGCTTTCTGATATTCCATTATATCCTGTATGGTTTTGCCAGAAGGGCTGTTGAAGTTGGTATTACATTTCATTCTAAATGTTATTAAAAAGGTCTTAAAAAGTCTTAAATTAAACTTGTGGAAACCTGGGGGGACCTTGAGCTAACAGCAGACAAAGTCAGAGACTGGCTAGTGAAAGATGCCTATGATCATCTTAAGTCATCTACAGAAATGAAACCTAAAATGTTCATGTGGCTTTGTGACTGCTGGATGTGTAAGAAGTCATCTGTTTGCTAAAATGTTTGCCACGTCAACTTTGTAGGGTAATAAAATGTCTGACATTTTTAGATAATGAATGCAGCTGTAAATATGGCCAATCAAAGCACATTGGGAACTTTTATAAGAGAGGCTGCTGCAACTAAAGTCTCCGAAAGGATTTATACAGAAAGGGTGAGTCATTGATGAAGATGGAGTTGATCTTTGAGGTCAATTTATTGATTTCCATTTAGTTATTTTGCTCTTTCTAGTTGAAGAGGAAAACCCGCAAAGAGAACAAATGTCCCACGCCTTGTAATTACTCGGTATGCATCTTAGTTTAGGAATGAAACAAATATGAAAAGTAATTCAATTTTCACAAGAAGACACAATTAATATTTATATTACTGAAGGAGCAGATTACTACAAAGATGCACCGACCAGGTTGCTTGCAGTGCGTACATGTGGTTCCTCCTTGTGACCTTTTCTTGTACACATCTCTGATCTGCCACATACATTATTGAGTATCACATAAACTGCAGTATTGCACGATGGTGAAGGTAAACTTCATTAGGAGCGGGGGTGACATGTACAGCCTACGGGCTTCCACCGCAATAATTAACTCAGGGATTTTTTTCCTCAGCTCCAGTCTCTCTGATCCAGGTCGGTACTGACAACCTTGCACCCCCCTCCCCCCCCTGGCCCCTCCTTCATCTGCCATATACAGGTCACAGACGGCGGCCCGGCACCCTGAGGTGTCCTGTAAATGTGCCTGTGGAGTGATGGGCGGGCGTCCCTCGATGCCACATTCATTTGCACATCAAGAAGGCAGAGAAGGAAGCTTTGACCCAATTAACGCTGAGGAAAACAGATTAAATAAAGTCTGCTGCCTTACTCCTGGACATCCAGAGCCACTGTGTGTGTGTGTGTGTGTGTGTGTGTGTGTGTGTGTGTGTGTGTGTGTGTGTGTGTAGATGGATGATGAGGTCGCGCAAGGGCCACAGGATGAAAGTAACGCAGCTCTCAGCCAATCACAGAGGGCGTGGAAAGCAGAGGGAGCTGCCTGGCTCAGAGGCGCTGTCGCCAGGTGACGCTCACACTGAAGTCAAGTTCATTTTATTTATATGGCCCGATATCACAAATGTGTCTCAAATTTGTGGTGAGAACGTGATCCGACCTCGAACCGCATCGAACTATAAACTCCTCCAGTCTGAGCTGAATGTCTCCTGTAGTCAGGTGTGCTTAGCAATCTGAGATACGGCAGAGCAGCAAACTGTAGCAGCTTGCAGTGTTTCTCTCACAGAAACAGACAGCAGTCAAGCTCATCGTCCGACATTCGCATTCCCGTGGTCAAACCGCTAAAGTTGGAGACAGACACCAGCAGAGCAGAGCGAAGTCTCGGTGACCAGAGCAGACGTAGTGATGGCTCTCGCGAAACAATGTCTTTACTTCCTTGCTCCTGCCCCAGATTCATCCAACCAATAAGAGGAGTGAACGTTCTTGCGTGATTTGTAATGACACATTTTGGTACGCTTGGATTTTCACACCTTTGAAACCAAACCAAACCAAACCAAGGGGAAACCGATTCGGACCAGAGCAAAGAATCCAGTGATGGCTGGTGATAATTATTTTTTGGGTGGGCGCTTTTTTTTTGGTGGGGCACTACTTTATTTAAACAACTATGTATTTTGTATTTAAGAAGAGCAAGACAATAGGATACAAGATTCAAGTAACAAACAAGAAGATAGTGACTCTGACTGAGTTTTTTTTTAACTATATCCTCCCACCTGCTACCAAAAAGCATGTTAACTACTTGAACATAAATGTTGCTCTCCTTTCCTTCCGGCCAGCAAATTTCTCAATGACTCTCTGATTAAAGTCAGTCATCTCAGTAACAAGTCTCTTTTCCATGGACAGCGTGGCCAGTGCATCCAGCCTCTCCTGGGTCATGGTGTTTCTGAGAAACGTTTTTATTCTTTTCAAGGTTGAGAAGCACCTCTGGTCATGGGTGTGGTAATGACAACAAGGTGGAACAGACAAGGTGGTCTGTGAAGGAGAAACTCTCCCTAGTGTGTCCCAGGATGGTGTCACAGACCTATAGAGATAATTAAGATAATAAAAAAAGATATATTTTTGGTGGGTAGTTTATGACTTTGATAATGAGTTGTATAATGTTAAAATTATGATTTTTGTAAGGATTCATACCAAACAAAACATGTTTTCTTGAGTCTGTAGAATATGATATGTGGGCAGGACATCTCTGCAGCACAACAATAATGTAAAATGGTATTTTGACTGATTTCTATAACAAACTCACCTCTGCTGCAATCTTTTCACGGTCTTCTGGACTTTGTTGGCCCGAGAACCACTGCTTTTCTCACCAATGGAATGGAGAGAGTTTCTGCAAAGGACAAAGATAATTTATTATAATATTGGCAAAAGAGAAAGATAGTTAATAATGAAAGCGAAAGTGAATAATGATCATATTACAGGAATACAGTTACCTGATCTTTTGTATTTCCTGTTGGAACTGCTGGATGCTCCCTTTGATATGGACCAAATCAATGTTCTTCTTCTGGAGGTTGGCATAGAGGAAGTCTACATGTGGCATGATGTGGTGATAAAGTTCCAGAAAGAACTTAAAATCCTGATCCTCCAGTAGCATGGCAAGGGCTCCTGCTTCTCTGACAGTATTGGGGTCAAAGTCACCTGAGTCTTGTATGCTCTCAAAACAGCGAATGAGATCCTCTCTGTGCTCAAAAACAGTATTGATAGTGCAGTAGCAATGGACTCAGCTGTAGCTGACTGCAGAGGGATGAACTGAAAAAATCTTTCCTGCACGTTGTTTTTGTCGGCTCCACAAAATGTCACACAGAGAATTATCCTGGACAGTACTGTATGTGTCAATTTTTTGTCACCTCTTCGTTGTGCCTTTTAATGCCAATCCTGTAGCCTTCATCTAGTTCTTCAGCAATGCTAACTCTGCCAAAAAAACGTTAGCTTCATGCTATTATCAAGATGTCTGCGACTACTTTCATGACTTGCATTTTTCAGAGAGATGTTTTAGATCGACTCTTACCCCCCGTTGTTGTCCACAAAACCTCAGTGCTGACACAAAAAGAGGTAGTGATGGGACGTTTGACACCGAGGCACCGGAGCTTGTATCACTCCCGCAAAGCACACTGGTCCAAAGCAGAGCTTGTATCAAATTGAAATAAGCACGTGACTGATGACGTCCGAAGCTTCGAACGTCACTGAAACTCCGGAAGGGCTGGCTGGATTCATGTCGCTGCGTGCTTACCAACGGCCCGTTAGAATTCACTGGAACATTGCGGGGTTCATGAGTGTGGCTTGCAATTTATTTGATTAGCCTTTCAATGGAAATTAGCCTACTTACATACATCGGTACATCATTCTACATAGTGGTGGAAGGTGGCGTTGTTGCTGCAGTAGTTTATATTATTACATTATAATGTTATATTCAAACATATGCTTCATATTTTTAATTCAGTCATGTCCCTATGTTCATGTTGTAGCTTCGTTTGGTGTCGAGTTCATAGCTGCTGTCATTTCTGCTGACTGACCACCAGATGTCACTGTGTTGTTTTTGATGCTTTGATGCTTCGGATCATTTTGTGATACAATCAGGAAGAAGCTTCAGAGGCTTCACAAGGCTTCGTTCGCCCATCACTAAAAAAAAGGCATTGCTAACATCACATCCAGCCAGCCAACTCCGTTTCTCATAACAAGAGCGGGTGTAGCTTTGTCCTCGGTCACTGGCCTCAGCCTGCTGCTGGATTTGTAAATCGGGTTGGTCCGCTCCGAAATCCTTTATCCTCTTTTTTTTGTAAATCAATGACAGAATTTGGTTTAACTGCTGCCATTATCTCTACGAAAGTGATCTGTGTGATTGTCGGCTAGCAAGGTTTTAGCGGAGTGACAATATCGCCTGCACAGTATCGGCCAACAGCATGAAGATGAATGACGAGGTGTCGAGAATCAGATATCAGATTGGATAAAATAACATGTATCCAATTTTTTGAGAAACCAATTAGAGACCAGCTTCAGATCACATGCTGGCCGAAAGTTGAAGGACTCAGATACACATGCATCTGTCTGGCGTCCCTGCCCATTTTTTTATTAAATGCTGAGGCTCTTACTACCAGCCGGCACATCGTATGAGTAAACTATTTTATTTTATTTTTTATTTTTATTTCATTTTATATCATTTTTGTATACATTTATATTTCTGGAATTTGATGGGGGTGGCGCCCCAGTGCCCTCTATTGACAAGCTGCCACTGAAACAATCTATATGTGTGAAAACGCCCTCAGTTGAAAGTTGAGACCTAATCCAGTGCCAGTGCCATGCTTGCTCTTGGAGGGAATTGTTGGGTCTTTGTAAATTATAGAGTGTGGTCTAGATCTACTCCATCTGTTAAGTGTCCTGAATTAACTTCTTTTAGGATTTGACACTATAAATCAAATTGAATTCCGTTTTGAGACAACACTGCCATGACCTAGAGTGTGGCTCGGCTCTTTTCAAAAACAACATGTGGTCTTCAAAAAGTCTTTTTCCAAAAATGAGTCTTGAAAATGAGGGGGTCGTCTTATAGTAAGGGTTGTCTTATATTCGTGCCAATACAGTACACATTGTACACAGTGTACTAACCAAAGTATCAGAATTGAGACACAGCTACAGTTTCCCAAAACCACAAAACACAAGTAGCTAACACCTGCCAGTGAGCCACTGCTCTCAGGTTATGTGTTTAGTGGCACTACACACATGGCAGCCAACTACCAGCATGTGACACTATTCCATTTCATTTTCATAGCTCCGACCATCAGTTCTGCCAGTTATGATAAGATTGTGCAAACCAAACCAGAGATCTTGGAAAACATGGGCTAAAACTAGGGCGTCCCACAGTCAGACAGGTTGTAAACAAGTCTGTTCCTACTTAGTTTTACTAAACTCTTGGTTTGTTTACCACTGGTCTGATCGCCTGACTGCTTGCTGGCAGTCCCAATTTTGCTGAAATCCGAGATTGCAGCAATTATTTTGTGTAATAAAATGTAATAAACCTTACTTTTCCTCAACGGTTCAAATAGTCGTGTATCTTTTGTCAAAGAAGCATTGCAATCTGTATACTGTAGGTAGTCAGTACAGGGCTTTTAGCTGTTCCTTCTAATCATAAGTTCATAATGTTTTCATAATGCAGAGGCCTTTCAATCATTGGGGATTCTAGGAAGCTCATCTTTCATCCATTACTGCCTGTTAGCTTGCTAATGCAACCCATTGCTGCCTCGCTTTCTCTTATTTCCTACTGGGCATTGTTTATCTACTTCAAACATGACTTTTTGCACAGAGAGAGAAGGAGAGACATTTCTTGGGAAATGAACGTTTCAAAAGAATCCAACCTGAACCTGGATTAAGTCACAAACATTTTGATTTGGCAAAACAGCCTGAGCCCCCAGGTTCTGTTGGGTTCAGGTCGGGCAGTGGAAATCTAATGGAGTGAGACAGAGAGAGAGAGCGTGAAAGAGGATGAGAGAGATAGAGAGAGAGAGAGAGAGAGAGAGAGAGAAAGGGAGAGAGAATGTAGAAAGATGTCATGCTGAATGGGGAAATGAGAGTCAAAGAGAGCAAGAGACAGGGAAACAGAGGGAGAAAAGAAAGAAAAGGAAAGCAGAAGAGAAAGAGAAAGGGAAAAAAGAAGATGGCAGTGATGAGGAAGGGAGGGAGGAAAAGAGGTGGAGGCTCCATGCCTTGTTAGATCTATCATCCCTTTAATTAATAGTGTTTTTAGAAAGACGTCTGAACTGTGTCATTTCCATTATTGGAAAACCCAACGCGATTAATGAATCATTTTCATTTTTGATCCATTATATCATGCTAGTTGATCTCCTCTTTTCCGCGCTGCTGAGTGATAGCATCGTTTTCTGCCCCTCGATCAAATTTAATTTGGCCCCCTATTATATTACACTGTTGCGACTGAAGTGTCAATTTTTGTCAGGCAATTAGAAGCTATAAACTGTGAAGGAAAGTTTGATAGGCATTGTAATTGGATTGTTTCAGCAATAGCTTGAAACGCTTTTAGCTTTTTCTTCATCTCTCCCTCTACCTGCCCTCCCCCCTGAAGTTCTCATCTGGTTGTGATTTTGGATAGGGCCTCGGTCTATATGTCGAACTTCAGAGCAAACAAAAGATAAGAGGCGAACGGAGGGGGAGAGTGAGTGGAGGAGCGCTTGCCTTTGCAGAAAGTCGACGGTGGATTTGCATGGATGTCACATGTGCTATGTGGTTCCACTTTTCCTGCCGCCGTGGCAGGTATTTGTCTGTTTTGACCCTGTCCTCACCTCACCTTTCAACACGCCACATTAGAGAGGTTTTCAACTTTTCAGCTGACAGAGGAAGTGAAGAGGCTTGGAAATTTGATACGTGATGGGGATGTAGTGGAAAATAAGAGTTGGCTGATGCAATTCTGACACTGTGAGAGTTTTCCAGAGTAGCACAGACACTCTTTTGTGCTTTCCTTTGTCTTTTGAAAAGATAGGGCCATAGCTATACAGGGGTCTTTTAAAACTTCAAATTCCCAGAAACTGTCTGAAGAACAGGACCTCAGAGTTGTGGTTTACAATCTTCAATTGCACACACATTACACAGGGTTTCTGGAAACTGTGATGGGGTCTTACATGAACACAACTTTTTTTTTTTTGCAAAAATAACAACAGGTTAGGTTTTTTCACATGAAGCTTGGCTAAATTTCTTCCTCTGTATTGTTATGTATGTGGTTTGAAGTGGGCGGGGCTCAGTTCAAAGAAATCTCATGAACAGGTCCGTATGATATCGTACGGAAATGTATGCACACCAAAACATATTGATCCACAAAGCAAACCAGAACTTCTGCAACAGCCAGTATTCTCTGCCGGGTCATATTTTATGGAGCTAGAACAGTGACAGTAACCTGTGGAACTGAAAATAAAAATTGGCATTGAAACAACAAATACTGGCACTGAAAAATGTTGAACCGAAATATAAAACACAAATGTGATTTGCCTAGAAACCTGTCAGTCAGCAGCTATACTTGTGATTGGAGGAGAGTTATGGGGGGGTCGTTATGGTTCCGTGCCAGTGTTAGCCAGGTAGAGAGAGAGGAGCTCGTTCTCTTAATACATCCATGATGGAGCTAATGAGAGACACTGGCCTTAGGACTCCTAAAGGACAGGAATTACTGTTACTATGAATACTAGATTATAGAAGATAGATTGACATCCCCGGCAGGAGACTTAGCTATAATTAGCCACAAGTTAGCTGACGTGTGCTAACCTCTGCCAAAACCGCACAGCTTACATTAAAAGTTAACACTAAACCAGCCCGCTTGTAAATGATATGAAACAAATGGCAGAGATAAACAGACTTACTTGAGATTTGGAGGTTCCAGGTGAACTTGTGGAAGCCATTGCAGATATGGGTAATAACACATCTGTGAGGATTCCTGTGGAGGTGTGGTCTCTCGCCAGCAGGGCCTGAAATTAACACCCGACCACGCGCCAAATGCGGGTGAATTTTGCCATTGGCGGGTAAAACTGTCAATCTACCTGCCACCTTAGCAGCCAATGAGAATGAAGTTGTTGTTTTTTTGCCATTGTTGTTCTTTCATATGTCAACCAAGTTCGCCATTTGCTTTGATTTGAGCTAAAAATGAGGTGGTGGCCGGCTGAAACAAGCAACCAACAAAAAGATGAGGATGATTCAAAGAAAAGTAAAAAGAAGTTGTATTAACAAGTGGACAGTTGGCGACAACGCCAAGGCTCGTGAGGTGCTGATTTACGACAGCAGGACAGAACAAATGTACTGCTGTGACGGTCGTGTGTTTGGCTCAGAGAAAAAGGTGGAGGAAGAGGAGGGTGTCTGCTCCTTTTTTGTGGACTCAAGAAGAGCAGTTGGTTTATGATGTCTCTGACAGGGGAAATCATTAAATAAAAAGATAAAAAAATATGTTTGATAAGAGTCATTAATTATATTGAGTGCCCATATTATGAAAAAATCCCTTTTTCTGGGATTTGGGGTGTTATTTTGAGTCTCTGGTGCTTCCATACACATACAAACTTTGAAAAAAGCCATCCATGCTGTTGAGTGAGATACAGTTTCTGAATTTGTTCTGCCTTCAGTCTCAAAATCTGCACGGCTTTCTACGTCACTAGCCGAAACAAGGGTGCTAGGGGGCTAACCGTTAGCATGCTAGCTCGTTCTCAATGGCAAAACACTTTTTTTTTATAAAAATAAAATATAAATCAATAAAATAAAAAGTAAGTGGTACTATTTACATATCAAAACTTAAAAAAACACGATATAAGGGTTAACGCCTGGATGAACCTCTCTGACATGTGACATCACAACTAGCCAATTGTGGTCCAGTATACATCATACACAAGTATGGAAACTTTACTGCTGATCTCATTTTCATTTAATAATAATTTGTGACATAATTGTCATAAGTGTATAGGGTAAAACAAGTAAATACCTCTAATATAATACAAATGATGCCTGCATAACATGGTGAAACAATGTTTAGTATTTTTATTTCAAATATTAAAAAATGTCTCAATCTGATACTTTTTTTTTTTTACTTCAAGTGTCAATACGCAGAGTGAAAAATAGGCAATGCTGAGACAAACAGACTGAGTGGGCTGACCAGCTGTTTCCCAGCACACACACACACACACACACACACACACACATATCTTAGCTGTGTTCTGAAGACGCCCGTCTCTCCCAACGCTTTGAGCTGCATTTGTTTTGCAGGAGATACAAGTGTCTTTGTTTCCGATGCACCTGGGTTAGTGAGAGCTTCGACGGGTTGTCCCACACGACACGAGATAATCTATGTGGCACTGTGGGCTACAGGGAGGGACTGATATGATGCATCTGCTGAGGAGAGATCCAGTTTATTTTTTAATGCTGTGTGGGACTCATTATGGGTTCCTTGTTTCCTCATGTGTTAAGTTTTATCAGCTCTTTGTTGACCTGCTATGTCTGAAACGCCTGGCTTAGGGACCGTTCGCTATTTATGGAATGGACCACCGGAGGAAAATAGGGGAGGGTCATTTTTTGTTGAGGGGAGGGTCATCCAACATTTTTTAGTCTGGGCGGGGGGGTCACCCAACTTTTTTATTCATGAAAAGAGCAAAATTTCAAAGTGGCTTGTTTGGTGCATATTTATCCATGTAGCTCTCAGTATCTGCCCCCTAGCTGATGGGTCTGACCGCATACGTGGAGTTTGATGGGGGGGCAGGGCCCCCCCTGGTGGCTCAAACGGGTAATTGTATTGTCTAAAAAATGAGTGGAATAATTACATCTGGCATGACCAGATATTTTATAAATATCTTAAATAACACAAAACAACTAACTGGTGGTAGGTAATACATCTGATTTCATATACTGCTTTAGTAAAAAAAAGATTACCTGGCTGACGAAAAACTAAAATTACTGTTGCACTAGTCTGGACATCTTGCCGTGCCAACCTTGCAATAAAGGTTTCCTAAATGCCCTGTATATAAATGTGATGTCAGCTTACTAATTGATTGCGGGTTTTGTGTAGATTTGGACTTTTATACGTTTATTCCACTTTGTTTAAACGGTGAAGTGGAGAGGCCTCGTTCACCTGTTTGGAGCTGATGGTGACTGTGATGCTCATATAGGCCTTGCTGGATACACCGTGTCATTTACCTTTTTGTGGATCTACTGATCACTGTGGATTACTTTTTTCCCTTGTCATTGGATTACAGCAAAATACTGATCTTTTTTTCTAAACGTGTCTTAACGTTTTATGGTGTGACTGCGCTTGGTTTCTGCGTTTGGAGATCATCTCAGCAGACTGGAGGTCCAACACTGATTGGTCACTGTTATATTTTAGTTGAATTTAAGCGTGTCTATTGCGTTCCAAGACAGCCGTGCTGTGTTTGGATTTCATAAGGACGAATTGTTAAATTGTTACAATGTAACTTAAAATCTGCTTTAAAAATAAACATATGTGTTTTGGAATATAATGTTCAGCTTCGGCAGCTTTACCTATATGCTAAAATATATATTAGTGAGTAAATCTCCTGAAATGGCCCCCCCACCATAACAGAGGATTGGGATGCATAAGATGAGAATGCAGAGGTTAACTCCCGTACGTCAGGGCTGTAAAAATCAAATGGTATCTGTACTTCTTTGCTAAATGCGAAATTGCACGCAAGGGCGGGGGGGTCATGCCTCTTTTTCTAATCATTTTGGAGGGTCACAGGAAAATTATTACTGATGAGGGGAGGGTCAAGACTTTTTAGGTTAGAGGCCACAAAACTCCTCCGGTGGCCCCTTAATGAAATAACGAACGGGGGGGTAAAAGTACAGAGCATTAGGCAAGGATCTTTTAAGTCAGTATGAACAGAAGGAATGATGCCTGTGTACCTACTCCAAAATGTCACACGGAAAAGCTAAGCTGTTAGAAAAGCCCGAAAACATAAACATGTTGTGGAGAAAAATATGTTTTTTTCTTTTTCAGCTTCTTTAAATTGTGAATTATTGATGCCTACGTCAGGGACCACTTTGGAAATGTAGACCTACTGCATGCAGTTGTGAACACACACACACACGCGCACACACGCACACACACACACACACACACACACACACACACACACACACACACACACACACACACACACACAATGTAGATGTTGATTGTAATGATGCCTGTAAGTTGTTCCAAAGTGATGCTCCTCTGTATTTCAGTGTATATTGGTTAAGGGACGTCCAACAAAATCTGAGATGGAAATCTTCAGAGTGTCTTTTATCGTATGAGTGACTGTCTGTGGACAACTTACCAAAAAAATGTGTAAAGTCTTGGGTCAAGTGTACATATGTGTACATCAACACACAGGTCTGATATCTGTTCACATTACAAATTGATAGAGGTTTGTGTCTTCTAAAGAGAGGAGCAGATGAAGCACATCTTTCAGCGGAACTAATCATTCTCACAGATTTCTTTTGGATTTGCAGAATCTTAATGTAGTTACAGTATTTACTGTCTCAGAACAACAGCGTGTAGATGTACAAACAGTATCAACCCAATCCCCTCCACCTCCCACAGATGCTCAACTACACCGCTCCTCCAGTTGAAAGGTATTGGAGGGTGTGTGGGTGGCAGTAGGTGGGGAAGATGTTTGATTGCATTCAAAGGTGTGTGTGTGTGTGTGTGTGTGTGTGTGTGTGTGTGTGTGTGTGTGTGTGTAGGGGAGATGCTGTTTTGCTCTGTCCCAACTCTCAGAAGAACGTTGACTACTCCCCCCTCTCCACCCTGCTCCCGCTGTCGCTGCTGGCATCACCTGGGGTGACAAAGGCTCTACTGGCACCCTAGGGTGATGGTGGGTGGTGAAGGTTGAGCTGGGGGTGGAGAGTGAGGGGAGCTGCCTACATACACACACACACACACACACACACACACACACACACACACACACACACACACACACACACACACGCACACACCCACACACACACAGAGGCAGGGACACGTTAACCCGCTAAAAAAATAGTTGCATGGATAAGGGTTAGACCCTGGAGACTGAGACTCTGTCAGCATCAGGAGGATCTCTCTCTCTTACACACACACACACACACACACACACACACACACACACACACACACACACACACACATATACTAACTAATACTGCAAAATACTGTACTATATTATAATATATAACATATTAATATAATAATATTGATATAAATATTATTACATTCATGCTTAGTTAAATTAAACTTGTATTCAAACACTGAGTGACGCTTTATTTATAAGTAATATGTATTTTTCATAATCAGACAGGCATGATTTTGCATCCTGGATCTTCAGCCTCCATAATTACGTTCAGTCTCTGGCAGTAAAGTGCAGTATTAGCTTTATTCCCCTAACATGCAAAATATTCATTGACTCCATTTAATTTGAGTGTAACATAAACGCTTCTTATGCTGCTGAATCACAACTAAATTACAGCCAGCTAATTATGCTTAACAGGGGAAAAAAAGTCAGAGTATAAATATAATTTTAGGGAGACCCATATTACAAATCACCTGCTTCTCAAACTTGTTTTCCCCAAACACACACTTTGTCACACACACACACGCGTGTGCGCGCACACACACACACACACACACACACACACACACACACACACACACACACACACTTTATTTTTCTCAATGGTTTAGAGAAAGAAATATGCCCTCCTGAGTGTGTGTGTGTGTGTGTGTGTGTGTGTGTGTGTGTGTGTGTGTGCACCTTCTTATTACCAGTGGAGGGCAGAATTACATTTCATAAATTAGAAGCACCGAGTGTTGATTAGAATGCAGGAGGAAGGAGGAGGTGGTGAAGAAAACAGGGGGGGGGAGGGGGTAAATGGTTTTCATCTGAATCTGATGATGTTTCTTTTCTCTCCGTTCCCCCCTTCTTTAACAGCTTTTGTTTCTATGCTGGGGTTAGACGATGATGACAAACATGCACAAAGCCAACCATTTTTACATGTCTCAGAATAATACTTTTTACAATTTATGCGGCTTGCTTACACACTGAAATCAAAAGGAGTACACAATTATCAAAAGCTTACACTCAAGGAGCCAAACATTGGCCCAGATGTGCATCACCATAAGCACAATGTCAGCCTCACGCTTTTTACAAAACAATACACACAGTGATTTACAAAACACTAAACACACTTGTATACATCAGACATACAGAAGTATATCATGACTTCCTTGCAATTCCAGAGCACTGACACAACACATGATTGCTTAATTGTAGACACACCAATCAGGTTTAAGCACTATAAAAATGCAGCAGGTAAGTCTAGTATTTTCTGTACTGTATTTTCAGTTTTTTCAGATCTTTTTTTTTTGTGTTGTTTTTTGTTACTGTAATTGTAGCATGTATGGATACAGTATTTTATGTGTGTCTGTTGTTTGCTGAGCTATGCACTGTACTGTAGTAGCTGTATGAAAACTGGGACATGTCTCTGATTTGACATGTTGACTGATTTGGGTATATGTAGAGAAATTAATTATATTTTCCTCAGTCTGCAGCATTGGTCTGGTGTAGTGTTTGGTAAACTTATTGTATATTTGCACTTTCTCTGTGTACTTCATTTATAGTACTCTAATCACTAAGTAGAATTGCTAAAAGTATTTTAGGTTAGCAACAGCAGTGTGTAACTGGTTCAAACTGAATTACTGTAAGGTAACAAAATATGTTTTTTATAAGTGAGTGTATAGTTTTTGAAAGAGTGTTTCATTTGACTTTTCATTGACCACACACTGAAAAGTCTCTAAAATGGTTGTATTAAAAAAAATAAATATATATATATATATATATATATATATATATATATATATATATATATATATATATATATATATATAAAAGACAAGCTTTAATCACACTGTGTATGTTGTGTATGGAAAATCCTACTCATTGTGACATTCTTTTGTAAAGCCCCTCTCCTCAGTGATTTGTAGCCTATTGATTTATTAGGCAAATAAATTAGGAATAATACTATTGATGCTCATGAAAGGATGTTTTACATCAGCTTATAAAAGAAAGTAGTGGAAAATGCAAACGTGAATAATGTAAAGCCTCAATAAGTTAAAGAGAGCATGGTGAAATCTATGCATAAGCATTAGCTCGGGGTGCTACTGTAGTAAATGAGAGGCTATGAAAATACATTAGAAATAAGGTCATGGCTCACACAGGATCTTGTGTGTGTGTGTGTGTGTGTGTGTGTGCGTGCGTGTGTGTGCAGCCTCCTGGGTAAATGTGTGATTAGCCTAATCCCAATAGTCACAGCTCTGCTCCCCTGATGTGGATGGAAAGATTCAGATGGTGATACGCTGCCACCGAGAGAAGCAATGTCAGAGCTGCTGGCAAGAAAAAAATAAAAATAAAATAAAAACCTAACAACTTTCACCCTACTTCGGTCCTCCCCACAGTAAAACACAACAGCAGGGAGGCTTTCATTCCTAAATGCTACAAATGAATTGGGAGGCAGAAAAGGGAGCCGAGATTCATCAGTCAATCACAACTGCTGATCTTTTTGTAAGTAAAGGACAGGTTGTGATTTGAATAACAAAAAAGAAAAAAAAAAGAGATATCTCAAAATGTCCCTAAAACACCTGATTGGCCTTCAGAACCCATGTTAGCTTTTGTGAATGCACAATTCATTTGCTGGCGAGTGGAGATTCTCCCGATCAGAGGCCGGTGTGTCCATCTCTCCACCTCACACCAAACAAATTAACTATCAGGGTAAACAGAGAGGCGCCAAACATTGAAATTTCAGCCCTTAAACTGTCTTTTTCCCCACATCCTCTCCGTCTCTTCCACTTTAACATGAAGCATTTTGGGTATTCAATCTGCATTGGTGACATCACCACTACCACAGGGGGAGCATCTCCTCTCTCTTCTTATTGGCTAATCTGGAAGAAAATAGCAGAGAAACACTCTGTTGCATGGTAAATAAATAGAATATGCCAATCAAATTAAGAGAGGCATGTCAGTTTGGACAGTGAGGAAAGTGATAGGCTACAGGTGGAGAGAGGCGGGCGGCCAGACCTCGTTTTACAGGTCACTGGGCTCATTTACAGGCTCGCTCAGATGGCAAAAGTAAAAGGAACATGGCTGTGAATATTCACACTATTTTCCTATGTTTTTGTTTCTAAGTGACTGATGGGAACAACAATCTTTGAAATTAAGCAAGGGTTAGGGTTAGGGTTAGGGTTAGGAGGGTCGACCTTACTGTTAAAGACTAGGATCCTTTTTTTAAACAGAAAAACAGCCGTGAAATTGTGCTCGCTAAACCCACCAAACTCCACGTAAATAAACAGGAATTTTAAGCATCGTAAAATATGAAAATATGCTGGCTCTATACAAGCTAAAAGTATTGTTTTTTTAAATGGAGTCTGGTGGGTTTAGCGCTAAAGAGGTTTTAAAGGTCTATCTCTGAAGGGATCCTTTCCATAATGTTGTCAGACACTTAGAATAATAATCTGAGCCTGTCAGTGGCAAAACGAGCACTTTTGTGAAGGTAAATACAAGCTGGACAATTTACGGTGCAAATGTCTTTATATATGTAAAGGAAATAATTATTCTCCTGTATTGTTGAACATTTTCTGCATGCTGAAAACATCCCATGTGTTTGGGGATCTCAACATCTCAACAACGAATCTGTTAGAGAATAAGACCTTGGTAAAGCCATACGCTCCAACGTTTAAATCTATATTTACTTTTCACGGTCATGTTGTGTTCTTTAAACCCCTCCCCCCCCCCCCCCCCCCACCCCAATACTGCAAAAGAAGACACAGTTCTTGTTTCCCGGTACATGTTTCGAGCCTCTTGAACAGTTTCTGTTTTTCTTCCTCTTTTGGGGAGTGGGTTGTCTTTCATATTTTTTGTTTATGGGGAACAAATCAATCTCTTCTAAATATTGGGGAGGGACAAATCCCCTGCATTCCCCCCCCACTGAAATTTACGCCTATGGTTATTGGTGTAATGTGTTTTGGATCATATGTTTTGTCATCTTTGAATTGTTTCCTAAACGGGGTTGCCAGATAAGCTAGAGGTCACCACGAGATGAATAATAAGAAAGGAAATAAGCAAAAAATTATGTTGAATGTATTCCTGAATTTTTGTGTAACATTTGATAGTTTTTTTTTGCCTCTTCGGGACTTTTAAAAACTGAATTTAAACAATTTAAGAAGGAAAGATTCCTTATCGGTGGAATTGCTCGCAACTGGTGGGACCTGGCTATGACAGGGCTCATGAGTGGCCACTGCTATGCTGTAGCCAGGATTATAAGAAATACCCCTCCTACCATGACTCAACCTACCCACCACGTGTTTGAATATAATATGACTGGTGGATTGTTTTCGTAGTCTTTCTTAATATTCCTCTTTTTTTCCTTTTCGTAAATTTTTTTCACTAAAGTTCATAAGTTGTACTGATGCATCTTGGTCCCGAGTAAATTTGCATCCACCTGTGAAACTGACGCCACCTTTCAATTTAGCTTTTTGTCTCAGCATACCACAAAACTCTTAGAAGCTAAAAACTTGCTGAATGTTTGTAATAAATTGATTGATTGGATTGAAACTTTGATTGGATTGTTTTAAATGTTATTATGATCTGAATGCTGTTTGAAAGAATTATCCTCAATTAGGCCTCATTAGGCCTCTGTTACTCTGGCGGATCAAATGAATCCTTTTATTTTATTTTCTCTTCACTGCACATTGTCAGCACTGAGTTTATTCCGTCCTTAACCAGGCTTTATTCACAATATCAAACAACGTGATCTTTACGATATATAACAGGCTGCAACCACTAATCAAAAAGAGAGCCACATCTCAAACACTTCAATAATTAATAATGAACATCCCTAAATGACAAATAGAATTGACAATTGCTATCAGTTATATTGTATATAGAAATGAACCCTGGCTGACAGATTTGAACTCCTGAGCGAGTGAGCCAGTGTTGGAGAAGTGTAGTTTAAGAGTTTTGCCGCAGGGCTGGAAATTAGTAGCCTCTCCGTAGCAATAACTACATAGTCTCACTTCCTCACTTGAGCCACTTTCATCTCCGCAGCAATCCGATTATGTCATTAGTGGGCTCCGAGAGAGAGGAGGGACGCCTCGTCCGTTTACGGGAAGAAAGTCGACCCTTCCTTGGACATGGCAGCTCTGCAGATCAAAAGCTACCTGCTAATGAGACAGCCGGAGAGAGGAAATAACAGATGCAGCAGTGACTTAGAAAGGCCCTTCTTAGCACCTGCCAGGCACTTTGTTCTTCTCTTATCTGTCACTGGTGAATGGATGACGCCACCGAGGCTTATTTATATGAATATGACAGCATATCTAAAGACAATGCCATCTGTCAAACAGTAATTGAGGAACTGCCTCCTCCAACGAAAAGAGATTCCCTCCTAAATCCTTCTATCGCTCCTTTATGAACACAGCAGCCAAACAAACACAGATTTTTTTTAAAGATTTTTTTTTTTATGACATCAGCAAAACGAAGTCAATTATTCGGAATGGAGGCGCCTTTTCATTTTGTGGTGCTTCTGCCGAGGCGTTGATGGCGGCGGGGAGATGATGCATGGTGCGTCTCGGCGAACGTGATCCTCGCCGGGGACGCGGGATGACTAATCTCCAGACTCCAACCGGCGTTGGCTCATTAGAAATGCGTTAAGCTCACTGGTTTGGTTTACTCCTTCAAAGGCAGGGGGGGGGGGGGGTTGTGTTGTTGCTCCGAGGCACGTGGAAAATAACAGTAGTGACAGATGAGTTGTGGAACGTGGATGGAAGGAGACTGGCAGCAAAATGGAAAGGGTGGATCTGTAGTCCGGCTATTTTAATGGAGAACAGAGAAATGATTCTTCAGACTGACACTTCAAGTTGGTTTGTTAATTTATCGGAGCTGCTCAGACATGTAGACATGAATAGAAACATTCATACGACACTGCAGCCGGAGAAGAGCAGCTCCACCTCCATTTTGACTGCTGGGAAGGTACAAACGCACAACACAAACCTGCACATCTCAATGAAACTAAAATTTAAATGAAATGAAACTGCATGATTTTCTGCTACAGCATACATACAGCATCTACTCTGTATATCACGTGTCCTGTGTTGTGTTTTCTTTGTTTTTTTGTTCCCAGACAGAGCATCCACCCGTCAGATTGCGACTGTAAAAATGTAACCGTCTCCATTCTATTGTTGGCTGTGACAGTGACACCGACCAACAAGAAAAACTGCTAAAACACAACAACACAAAAAGAGCCACAGACCCTGAAGGACAACATACGTTAGCTTTGAGCTAACAAAGCTCATCTACAAGCATGTCCTGCTCCTTTTGTTTCCTTCCCTTGTTTCTTGTGTTCAGCAACAAACTGCCTGGTAAAACGGAACATTCATGTTATTTTGCTGGCTAATGAACTAGTCAGCTGTGGCACACTGAACATCTTCAAAACGTACCCACATTTCAATGCTGCGTTTACGTCATATGCGTATCCATCGATACCCGTACTGACGTTTTATGTTAGGCAGCGGCCTCTAGTGGCCGTAGTCATTTTCTGACGGGAGCAAAGGAGGAAGTCAGCTGATGTAGTATGATGGTGCGTGTCCATATACGTGTTGTTGTCAGGGACATTGCACGCTATAGTGGTATCTCCACTAGCAGTTATCAGTCTCTCTTCACTGACCACTGACAAGCAAAGAAAACAGGCTCCACCCTCCTACAACGGCGATGGCTGCAGCTGATTGGACCAACGCGTCACGTGGATCTGCCTGCTCCCGGATTTCAAAACCGACCGTAATGGCGGTTCGTTTGGGATACGGAATCTCTTTGTTTACGAAAATAGTTCACCGAAATGTGTTTCTGAAAACATTTTATGCGAGAAATAGGCTATGAAGATGCGGAATCTGTCTTCATTTCAGATCGACAACGGACGGTTAAAAACATTTCTGTGAGCGTTGGAGAGGCAGTGAACTGAGATGCCCCTACCAGAATGCATGGCACGGCTGCTCCCATAGAAATGAATAGGAAGCGTGGATTTGATGCTGAGAGTTGACACGCACTATAAGAGCGACAAACTCCACATAGAGAGAAGGTTGGGGTGGTGGATGGGTCCAAAAACACAGGAATTTAACCCGCAAGAGCAGTGTTTGTGTCCCGTGAAACCAAAAGTCGACGCGTTTATTTTTTAGTGACTTGTAAGTTTACTTTCACAGCGTTAAATAGAAGGTGTAAGATATCATACTAAACAATTAGTCACTTATGCACAAAAACATAGGAAAATAGTGTCCAGGTTGAGGGGGGCGGGGTGCACGGCCACGGAAGGCTTGTATCATGTTGACACGCCGACAGTGTTGTTGTCATTACTTAGAATTCCTCATGGGGGAGACAGAAACTACGCACTATAACTTTAACTTCACCTTTGTTTTGGATTATTTAATAAGAAATACTTCACAAATATTCCTTCTGTTTTTTCCATCTCAAAACATGCATTTTGCATATTCAGCGATAACCTAATCAAATCACCCTTACAAAATCATGCTGGCATAATTCATGAACAAAAAGTTTCATTGTTTTAAAAATTGCCATATTTTAAAGACAACCACAAATGTCATCAAGTAATCCTTCACAATGTAACTAATATAATTGCACATTTTTTTCAAATGTTATCTGGATTGATTATGATTTTTTTATTTATTACATAATCCCAGTTACATTTAATCCGTGATTATCCAACCCTGTACACATGCCCAACAGTTTATCTGCTCGGAGGCTAAATGAGCACATGTCTCCAAAGACATCTTTTATTTATTTCAACCATAAAATATATTAACTATATATAACTATAAATTAATTTTTTAAGGAAATTTGACATGATTGTTGCCTGAAAAGGAATGAGTTTTGTGACTTTAGATGGACCTCAAGTAAAACCAAAGCCAAATTGAGCCCAAATCTGTCCAGGCAGACCCAGGAGCCGGGCCACATCCTGTATTGGAGGAAGTTGCATCCTTCTGCAGCTTTCAAGAAGATGTGTGAGCGCTGTGAAGCCGTGTGCCTGTCCTCCTGCTCCGACGACACTCGCTTACAGACCTTAAAGGAGCAGGCAGTCATCAGCTTCAAACAAATAAGAAGACAAGAGGAGTCAGGGAGACAAAAAACAGGGCGCTGCGTGTGAACCCGAGTACTGCCGTCCTTTTATCGACGTGAGCGTATTCAGCGGGGACGGCGCCTTTCATAAGTGACACCTTAGTGAAGGGCTGCGGCACTTTCCGACGCCTCTCATCTGATGGCAAAAAGAGGGAGAGAGGAAACTCTCGTTGGGCTGCTGTGTTGGCGGCGGCGACGGGGCTGCGTGTGTTGGGAGGTGAGGAAGGATGTGCCCACGATGTGGCAAAACTTCCTCCTTTGTTTACGGGGAGGTAATTGGGACAGTAAGCCTGCCAGGCAGAGTCATTCTCTCAGAGCGACTGTGGCAGCTGTGACACGTCAAGGCCGCTGCCGCCTCTCACCCCCATGGCTTCCTCTCTCTCTCTCTCTCCCTCTCTCTCTCTCTCTCTCTCTCATGGTTTCCTGTTTCCTGTGCGGCTCCCTGCCTTTGCCCACCCACCTGGCGCCCGTGGCCTGGCAGCGTAGGAGGGCGTGGCCACCAGAGGGGAGACGGTTGAAGCGAAGCAGGAAGACGCTGACAGGAAGGATGGCAGGCTGCCCGCCCCCCCGTCCTCCACCTTCATCCCCTCGTCTTCCTCACCTCAGCCGCACAGGCACACAGTGAAAAGAGATAGCTGAGCACTTTTCCTTTTTTTCACTCTCACTTTCTTTGAGAGTGTGTTTCTATCACCCTGCAACTTTACTGCAGATCCAAACTACTGGTGAACGATAGTAAAAACTATTAGAAAATACTTCAACTCCCATTAATAGCTGAATCGAAAAAAAAGTTCCCAGAGTCCCAGAACTTTGCTTTCATTATGTGTAGTTGCTCAAATTGCTGTTTAAGATTACTATCGATTTTTATTAGCATAGATTAATTATGCATTTAAAAATGAATTAAATATGCACTTTCAAAAAACAAAGGTAGCAGCAGATGTTGGCTGTTTTGGGTGTACATTCATCATACTGTAGCTACCTATGGAAGAATGCTTTTAACACTCCCTTTTTTCTCCACAATGTAATTATCCTCATACATCTGACTCCTCAATAGACGGCGACTGACTCCAGCTGTGTGATGCTGTCAGCAGGTGGGGAACTCCGGAGAGAAATATGAGCAAACTATTGCGGATATAGTCACAAACAGAACTATGAAAACACACGGAAGCGTCCACTCGACTTGTGTGTGTGTGTGTGTGTGTGTGGGTTGAAGGGGGTCGCTCCCTCCAATTAACATCGCTGTAAACAAAAGCAACAAAGGCCAGATTTGAATAACAGTGCGTCTGAGTCGAGGAAGTCACCAATTATTCGGGCGTCGAGCGTTCAGCTAGTGTCTCCTTATTTAACATCAGAAGAGTTGAATGCAACTCCTGCCTGCAGAACATACACACACACACACACACACACACGCACACACACACACACACACACACGCACACACACACACACGCACACACACACACACGCACACAGACACACACGCACGCACACAGACACGCACACACACACACACACACACACACACACACACACACACACACACACGCACGCACACGGACACGCACACACACACGCACACACACACACACACACACACACACACACACGCACACACACACAAACACACACGCGCGTAGACACACGCTCGCTCCACATCACACTGATAATCCCAGCAGCCTTAAATAATTTATCAAGTGTGGATTTTCCTTAAAATAAATTACTTTGTTTTCAAATGACGCTTTCACTTATCATACGTGAATAATGAGAGGAATAAATAAAGCTGAAAAAAAAAAACTTCAAAAACAAAGAACAGATAGAGGGAAAAACAATAGAATTATTGTCATAATAAATAGAGAAAGAAGAGAAAATATAACGTTAAGAGTGTCAGTGGTTGGTAATTTGAATGTGTAAAAACATCATGACCTACAGGAAGCACAGCCACCCCCCCCACCCCACACACACACACACACACACACACACACACACACACACACACACACACACACACACACACACACACACAGTTTTATGGCTCTGTTCTTCACTTATGTCTGCAGCTGATTGATTTAATTAGTTTAACATACATGTGCATAATTAATGCCAAATATTAACAGCTCAAAATATATCTCAACACATCTTGAACGCACAATTATTTTCCTGGCGTCCTGAAATAAATCACATTATACCAGCATGGTAAAAAAAAGGCACAATAATTTTTCATATACTTAAAAACACTCCAATAAATATTAATAATTTACAGCATCACTTCTGTGGAAAATACAATATTTACATTGCATGTAATGGGGGGCTGTTTTGAAGATTTAAAAGAATTTGCGTTTCCCAACATAAGAACACACACTGATCGCAGCAGAGGACACTGAGTATGGGTTATAAAATCAAATCAATCATTTGATTGAAATCACTTATGTTATTCATCAAATGCACAGGTTACATTTCTGCCCTCTCTTTCTGATTTCCTTTATTTTCTCCTGCATTTAACACCGGGACCTATATCATTTATAGTCTTCATTTGACCCTGTATTCAACCTGCTGTTTGTTGGAATGAAAAAAACCAAAGTGTGGGTGTTCTCTCTCGCGTTTGCTGCTGTCTGCGGCAGTCATCGCCGTGCACACTATACCTTAAAAACAACCTGTGAAGGCTGGGTTCAGCACTCCCCACCCAGCTCTCAGCCTTTCTCACTTCTTCTTCTTCCTCATTCTGTATTTAATGTCGCACAGCATCTCCCTAATTGATGGTATCTTTCCATATCACCATAGGCATGCACACTTAATTGTTAATGCAAAAAAAACAACCAAAGAATATGTATCAAACAACACTGATCTTTGTCTGAGGCAAAACAAAAAAATTCCAATTCAGCAGAGAGCGTGCAGAATCAGGAAACTTTCTGTCAGACAGCTTGGTGGTTTTATTGTGTTAAGTAAAACACAAATAAGAGGACATGCACTTAGGAACTTAACCTCCTTTTCCTGACTCCCCCCCCACTCCTGTTCTCGCCCGGAAATCAGTGAGAATTCAGCCGTGCGCGTTTTGTGCTGGGGATAAGCACCGTGGTTAAGGTTTTGCTGATTTTCATGTAATGACTGGCAGACGTAACACCTGGCACTGTGAAATCTAGAAATTAGCACACTCCGGGGAAACAAATTGCTTTGTTGAAGCAGAACGTTATAGAGGGGGGGGGGGACAACAACATCAGTTTGACATAGGCTTGCGGATGCACGTTTTATTTTTTAAGTAACTTTTCGTAGTCGTACTGAAAGAACAACTTGATGTCTTGTATGTCAGGGAACTTTGTGATGCTGACCAACAGACTGCTGTTTCCCTTTTTTGTTCCACGTAGCACACGTTTTGTTAGACACCTTACAAACTAATCAGACAAATACAGTGGTAATTACAATCATCCCCGTTAAACTCAAGCTTTAGAGCCCTCAATCAACTGCATCCTCGTGTTGATCCGCTCTGAATAACTGGAGGGATGAGTCAATTTAAAATATATCATGTTCTGCATTTCAGTATCAGCCATGACTGTTGACTTTGGGAGGACTGACATGAGAAAAAGGTGTGCGAGTTGAATCTACTGTATGGACGTTCAGCATACCTATGTATCTCCAAAATGTCCAAAAAAAAAAAATAGAAAAGATTTTTAGATTAGTGAAAGTGTATATTTCAGATAATCTAATTGATTTTAAGCAGTTTATTTTTGTTTAAAAGCAGGGTCATTTTCTCAATGCATCTCAGATTTTTAAAATCACCAAATTTGGAGATACATGGTTTTTATTTGACAGCAATTATCTGGATAGTAACCATATCACACACACCAAATAATTTTAGAAATACTGAGGTAATGAATAAAAGAAAAAAAGATTACATGTATTAATTTATCTTGATGCATCTATCTAATCTTCTTCTACCAATGGTCCTCAATATGCTGTCAAAGCTCAAAGCGTTTTTAACAAACCTTTGTCTTTTATTTCTTGGCCTAAAGGCAGTCCATTTTAAACATGCCCAGTTTAAAAAAACTGCATGTACAATATGTGTATGCCTTTCCTGTAAAATGTCCTTAGGTTCCTAAAAACATGCATCCCAATGATGCATAATGCATAATAATGCTTCAGTAATATTCATTTCTACAGATTTTCTTTGATTACATTACACATTCTTTTTCTCACACTTTTCAATGCAGAACCTTTACCTGCATACTTACGAGTAAAACTTGTGTACTTACAAGTGAAAGTACTTACTTGATTTTTTTTACAGTGTGGTATTGTGAGTTTCACATAAGCGTCAGAATACTTTCTTCTTTGAGTGCTGGTCTTCAGTGGCAGCTGTGGCCCTGTGCCCATCCTTCCCTAAAAACCAGGAGCAAAATATCTTTCTGAAAAAGATTCAGAAGATTAAAACCATGCCACTGGGGTACACGTGTATTGGTGCAAAAGTTAGTGACTATGCTGTCTTTGACCCTTTCCTCAGTGACGTCTGATGGAGGGAGCCGAGCCGCTCCTCCCAGAAGTCCTTTCCTACGTCCCAAGCCGCGCAGCAACGGAGGCACATTTTAGCTGGGGATAGAGATCTCTCCCGCTCCGCTGAGGCATCTTCTTATCCTGTCAATCAGCAGCCCGCCTCCACCCCGGCGCTGTGCGGGGCTGAGCAGCTTGGCGGAGATGCAGGGTGATGATGAGAACTCTTCGCAGCTTAGCAGGGTTTCCTCCTCATCAAGCTCAGAACAAAGGGGGGGCCCGGTCCGCTCGGCTGCTCTAAATACAGCCTGCAACTTGCCCCAGCCAACTGCTTACACACTCTGCTTTTATCTGCAGACGTGGAAATAGAAGTGTAGATGTTGGAATCGGTAAATCAGAGGGGGGTGGGGGGGCAGGCTTCAGTTTGCAGTCACAGGAAGGAGTTTAGTCATGTTTCGATGTTGGATGAAGTGGTTTGACAAGAGTTACAGTGGATGTTTTCAAACCCAAAGAATACCGGCTGTATAATAAACATTTGTGGAGGGAGTAAATGAATGTTGTCCGTCAGACAACATACTGAGGAGAAGAACACAGCATTTTCACAGCAAGTGGTTCAAATTCATATTACAATTTAGGTCAAGTTTTTTCTTTTTCTTTTAAAGATGCAGATAGCAGCTGTTGGTGATACAGACGCAATAACTGATTGAATACACAGACCGTCCCACGCTACATACCGATTTGAAGCAGGCTTTGAGTATGTAATGTGACAGAATGTAGCATACTCAAAGATGTCTCAACTAAATTTGCTTGATTTGTTTTTGCGTGCTGTGATGGACACTATTGTCCCACAATACACTGAGGAAGCTGAGGAGCTGTCACAACGGGAACAATTCTAACAAACTGTGGAATCTTGACAGGGGAAACCTCTAAAAAAAAAATATTAAATCAGTGGAAAAAACTTTTGATTTCTATTTATCTCTCAATTCCATACAACAGTGTACAGTGCATACTGTGAAGTATAGTGTTTTTGCAGAATTCAGCATACTTTACTGTTTTATACTAACAGGACAGAGGGAATATGTGCACAGACAAAACATGAAACTGCAACATTTGAATACCACTGCCAGCTAAACTTCACAAAGAGAAAAAACAATCCTGTATACTATACTATACCTGTATACTATGATACTAAGTATGTAGCACATACTGCATGCTGTCAGTTTAAATTGTACCCACCATAGCTGTAAGTAATTGCTGAGACGTGGGAACACAGTAACAAGGTTATATTAAAGTCCAACAGGGCAATGTTAACAGCACACCGGTTTAAACTGTGTAATTTAGACATGGTGGCAATGTGTATATCATAATGTATTCTCTTGAAAATTCTTTATTGTCAAATGTGTGTTGAATGTAAATTCCTCTCAGGAATTTCAGCGTTCAATGTGATTTTATCTGAGAATATTCTTAAATAAGGAAATCTATTTAGGGATTGGTCCATGCCTGTGTTGTCATCCAAAATCCCGTTTGTGGCATAGCAAAGTGTTCAATCATCTCTAAGATGTAGTCCTACACTTCACTTAAATTATGACTGAGATGCTTTTAAGCTTTTAAGCGCTGCTTTGAGTCAAGATTTTTTCAATTCTTAGCAGCAGGGCGACAGCCCAGACTCCAGTCCGGACTCGAGCCGCTTTTCTGTTGTCTCTGACTCGTCTTGGACTCGTTGGTATTTGGACTCGGACTTGTCTCGGATTCAGCCATTGGACTCGCCTAATATTCTAGTTGGTCTCGACCGAGTCCAGCACTGTCTGCTTTTGTTGTAAAGTAACTTCCTTCTTCAAAACAAAACCGCTGATGAAGCGAGCTCGTTCAGAACACACGTATTGGTTTAATTCATAATCCATCTAGAACGGGCATTAACATTGGTCGCCTGGCATACGCCTGGCTGCATCATATACCTCAATCATCAGACATCAATCCTTTTCATTTTGGCCACAGACCTAATGTCAGCGAGCACTTTGTTCTATTAATTCTTCAGGACAAGTAATAAGTTCAAGAATGTGAACATTTCCATGTTTTACTTAAAGTAAATAATATGGCCTAATTTGAACCTTTCTTTCAATGATCTTGACTGTCTCTTATTTGGACTTGGTCCTGGTCTTGGACTTGTCTTGTCTTGACTACAGCCCTGCTTAGCAGTGTTCTTGTGAGTAATTCTTAGAGACTTGAGAAATATGAGCCCAGATCTAAGCATTTAACTCGTTGGGTGTAATGTTACTGTTACTAGTTGTAAGTAAGGTCAAAACTAGGAACATAACACCCAGGTAGTGATACATTGGAAATTTATATGAAGCTACATTCTTTATTAGGACCTGAGCGCCGACAGTGGCGAAGGCCTTATTGAAACTGAAGGAATTCTTCCTTCTTTCTTTCTTTTTCCCGGCAAATGAATCGCCTTTTTGAGGGGCTTAACATACTCAAAAACTCACCAAAATTGGCGGTCATCAAGTCTGGTGAAAATGTACGTATTTTAAGGGTTTCTGGAATAGGCGCACAAAAATGGCTCGCTAACTTCCCCTACAATATTAAAAAAATTGAACCCCTATAGTACGTTTAACGTAGACTAACGAAATGTGGTACACATATGTAGCATACCAAGACGTACAAAAAAGCTCATTGGAGCCATACCCTAAACCCAACAGGAAGTCCGCCATTTTGAATTGAATGTTCAAAATTTTGGCCATTTCCAATTGCACTTTTTAACAAACTCCTCCTAGAGATTTCATCCGATCAACTTCAAATTTGGTCTGTACCATCTTAAGATGTTAAAGATGAAAAGTTATTAAAAGAAAAACTTTTCGTCATAGGGCGTGGCCGTGGCGGGGTGGCCATTTTGTGCTTTTTGCCATCGAAACAGGAAGTGGGTGTAACTTGAGTGTACATTGTCCAGTTGGCTCGAAACCTTTCAGGATTCATAAGAGTCCAACCCTGACGGCACCTACAGGCCGATATTGGCTCAAAGTCATAGCGCCCCTAGTGGCAACAGGAAGTAGACCTAAAAGTCAAGGTGCTATATTTTAACAAAATCCTCCTACAGATTTCATCCGATGGACTTCAAATGTGGTCTGTACCATCTCAACACCTTAAAGATGAAAAATGATTAAAAGAAAAACTTTTCGCTCAAACGGTGTGGCCGTGGCTTGGCGGACATTTTGAGCATTTATTGATGAACGAAGAAGTTGTTGTAACTTTAGTGTACATTGTTATATCTGCCTCGAATTTCTAGTTATTTCTTGAGTCCAGAAGACAGAAGAAATAACTACAGGCCAAAATTGACTTTTGGTCATAGCGCCCCCCGCTGGCAACAGGAAATCCACCTTATATGACAAACATCATCCGATTTACATGAAACTTATAATGTGTGGTCTACATGTGATACTGAGCCGCCCCCTATACTTTAACCTTAGGCCACGCCCCTCTTATGGCTTTTGAACCGTTTAAGTTAGAGTCTTGTGTGAGGTATCATTGAACTCAGCAGAGAGTTCCTTCTTCATTGGTGATGGTTTGGCCCACCCCCTATGCTGTAGCCACGCCCCTTTTTTATAACTTATGACCGGTTTATGTAGACCCTTGGGTGAGGTATCATTGAACTCAGCAGAGAGTTCCTTATTTATTGGTGATGGTTTGGCCCACGCCCCTATGCTTAAGCCACGCCCCCTTTCATAACTGGTGACCTGTTTAAGGTAGAGTCTTATGTGAGGTATCAATGAACTCAGCAGAGAGTTCCTTTTTTTATTGGTAAAGGTTTGCCCCGACCCCTATGCTTTGGCCACACCCCCTTTCACAGCTAATGAACTGTATGATGTAGAGTATTGTGTGAGGTATCACTGAACTCAGCAGGGAGTTCCCTTTTCATTGGTGACAATTTGTAGTGTCTGAGTGCCGCGCTAATGCACGATCGCAAGGAGCGGCGTCCGCCAGTAACTCCGACGCTCGCAGAGGAGCGAGGGCCCGTCCAACGCTGCTTGCAGCTTCAATTATTATTATTTTTAGCTCAACAAGCTAAAAAAACACTTTGACTTATTATTATGTTATGAAGTGGTTATTGGAACATGTTAGCAAAAACACTGCCATTCATTTGGAGTGGTTGTGTCTAACAGACTAATGAAAATCCAATATTCACTGTCTTTTTAGCTGTAGTTTGGACTCCACTAGTCTGGCATTGTCAGACCTATCTCCACAATACTGTGTCAGCGCTGGCGCATGGTCCGGCTGCACGAGTTAACATTCTGAGGACAGGCAGAAAAAACACTCTGGCTTGTTTGTGTTTCTTTAAACCAATCTCAATTGTTATGGCAAAACTCCAGAGCAGCTGGACTTTGATGACTTACACAAATGCCTTGTATTGCCTTTATTTCCAGGACAGATTAAGACAGCATAGTGGGAGAGAGAAGGGCCGCAGGTCGGAACTGAACCCGCAGCCGCAAGGACTGAGCATCTGTAGATGGGGCGCACGCTCAACCAGGTGAGCTAAGCAGGCACCTCTATACAAAAGCCTTTAATAAAGTTCATCTCTCAATGCAAATCAAACCAATCAAACTAACTGAAATAAAACCATGCCAATCTCTAGGTATGGTGAACGGTATGTGATGATGTATAACTTACACTTACACTTCGTCAGATGGAATTCCTGCCACAGCAATCATCTTGGGTGGTGCTAAGCCCAGGATGCAGCGACAATGCCCAAATATCGGAAGGGGAGGAGAACGCCGGATGTCCCGGACTTAGTCAGACTAGCTCTCCACCAACTCCAAAATAGCTGGCCCTTTAGCTGATCCACAATGGTTTCTAACTGTGTCTATCTGCTGTTTGCTGCTGAGCAGGTAGAGTACTGAAAACTGCTGCCTGCTGCTGCTGGAAACCAGGTTAATGACAGCGCTGAGACTGAACCAAAACTGTAAAGCTGCTGGTCAGAAATCAAAAACAGCAGGCTAAAAGAGGCTAAAATGCTGCATAGAACTGGAGTTCATAATTCTCTGAGTTTGTTACTACGAGCAACGTCTTTCACATTAACTATAATCATTTGAACCATTGTTAATGTGAACATTTTGATTACTGCTGCTTTAATATAACATTGAAATGAATGAGCATGAGGCTTTTTCTCAGTGTTCTCTCTTGTTGTCCTGCCACCACAAACAACCTTCTCCATACAAAACATTTCAATCCGACATCTAATTCTGTTCTTCTTTCACCCCACCACGTCATCCGAGAGGCGACAAAAGAGCAAAGCAACAACATGTTAAAGTCCATCATTTCATCCAGTCTGTCCCGCTGCTAATGCGGAAGGGCGTTGCTAAACGGCCTAGCCCAACTTTGGACATCACATCTGTTAAACTGTCAAAAAACATTCACCCCGCCCGCCCACACACACACACACACACACACACACACACACACACACACACACACACACACACACACACACACACACACACACATACACACACACGCATACATACCTCCCTCTCCCCCCAGCAGCCTAATTGTGCCTCTCCTTGTTCCAGGCCTGTCTGTTTCGCTCTGGGCCAGGGCTGGGGGGGTGTTGAATGAAGCCACCCTGTCTGGGACAGCCTTCACCTCTTCCTCCTCTCTCTTTCTGTTTCTCTCTCTCTCTCTGTATTTCTCTATGTCTCTCTCTCCGGGGCAGCATGTCATCTCTGTTTATGTCCATCCAACTAGCACTAGAGGAAAGAGAGATCAAGTGTTGCACGCTAAACGAACATCTATGCTAATGTGGATACAAATGTAAGTCTGAACAGAGCCCAGGCACCGGGGTACCGCACACATGTCACATTGACTGTGCTGATCATCTCCATTATGGCCTGCACGCTGCAGGGCTTGTTTCCATCTACATCACAATTATTTTACATGAAACACACATAAACAGGTCGCTCGATGATGCCGCTATTCTGTTTTCTGCTGTTAGTCCGGGAAGACAAGGTTTCAAAGCATAATTAGATTACATCTGTACAATTAGAAACAAATCAAGTCACCCACTGCCACAAATGCTTAACATGGATTCTTAAGCTCGTCCACACGTACATGTTTTTTTTTAATTTTTGTTAAACATAGCTTTTTCTGGCCTTTCGTCCTCACACAAACAGCATTTTAGGTCACTGTAAACAGAGTTTTTGGAAAACTCCGGCCAGGGTAAAGAATTTTAGAAACGCAGTTTGCGTGTTGTCGTGTAGACAGGGGAAACGGGGGTTTTGTCTTGTAACTTCAGAGTGTGCAGCGTCATGTCCTCTGTGAGTCGTCACAAATGAGGCGACATTTCTTGCAATGGCAGACGTGGCCAAGATAGTACTTGTAACAGGCTTGCTTTTTACACGTTTACACATATGTGTACAGTTACTCTTACATTGTGTTGTGGAACGGATGCTGCTACTTAATCTAACACTGCCACGACACAGATCACTCCGCCAGCGTCGACGGTCTTGGATGAGACCGTCAGACTTCTAGTTTGTGGGTATAGTCTTCCGGTAACAGCATTTTTTCAGGCTTCTGATTAGCCAACATCTTCTTCTTCTGTGCAACACTAGGGTTATGTCACTGCCTGTTGGCTGGGCATGCTCTTAAGACTGCAGAGGTCTGCTAAGTTCACTCCTTTCTCCACACCCCAAATTTTTATTAATATTGTCTTCAGACTCAACTGACGGTGACTCAAGTGATATCACTTTGAGGACATTTATCAGACTTCACACCGCTCCCTCTTGGGGACACTAAAGGTACTTACTTAAGGTGTTAAACTACTGTTTTACATAACACCAGGAAACACCCTGAGGTGTGCAATTCCCCTTCAAGACCAAGTTGTTCAATTAAATCACTGTAGGTCCTTTATGCCAGTTACATGGTACAATAACCATGGTTTGGAAAACTACTGAAGACTGTAAAGTTCCTGATGTGACAGCCTTTAAGTGAATTAATAAAGGTAAAAAACTGCACAACATTAAAACAATATATAGAGACATACTCACACACTGGCCTTTAGAAAAGCATGCTTAGTTAACTGTGTATTGTTGTTAATTTTGTTGGCACACATTATAGTTATATAATAACTATAGTCATCTGAATGTGAATAGAAAATAGCCCATTAATTCTTTGTATTGGTATGACTTAAAACAAATCAAACCTAAAATGGATGGTATGATGACACAATTCGTCCAGCAAGATAGCTACAGCATGGCTTGTTTTATATACTAGTTACATGTTTTGTTTTCTTATAATTTATTTTTATTACATCAAATTGAAAGGCGGAGCAAAGTATTTCATGTTAGTCAAATACATTTTGCATAAATACAGGCCTCAAGTTAGAAGGGTTTTTGGCATTCATTTTCCCTCAATGATTCAACAGTTAGATCTTGCGTTTCACCAGGGCAGAGGTCAATGATCTTGGGCTTCCATAGGTTGGTGACCACTGCCGTAGGACATAAAATAGGCTGTGTTCATACATACAGTATCTCTGTTTGCCATTCCAATGCCACAACTTCTAATTCTTTCAATACTGAAAGCAGTGTTGTTACATAAAAAGAGACTCTTTCTGTATATAGTGTGACAGCTTTTAGGCTATATTTGGTAGAATTTGGTCCATCTATCTCTAGAATGAATAAGAATGTGATTTGTTGCATTACCTGATTGCATAGATCAGTGGTTCCCAAACTTTTCCATATCAAGGACCCCTAAACTTACACAAATTAGACCACATACCACCATTTGATACAATTTTGTCCTAGGTTCCCCTGTCTGATAGGTTTTTAGCTTTTAGATGTTTTATTAGAGGAAGTGTATGAAACCCAGGGCCAAAATAGTCATGCATTCTTTAATTGTGTTACTTATGGATGGAATCATAGTGAAAATAAATTATTCTTTTTTGCTGGACTACGGGAACCCCTCAAGGACCCCTGGGGGACCCCGGACCCCACTTTGGGAACCACTGGTTTAGATAACATCTCAGCTGGATTACATGGTGAGCATAACTTTATCTCAGTGTCTATCCAATCTAGTCTATTATCTGTCAGTTTCCAATATTTGGCTAATTCTGTCAATTTGAATAATAGCCCATAAGATGATAAACCCAACCCTGTACTGTACTGTAAGACTGATGACATGTGCACTTTGAAGCTACAGGATTTGGTCATTTCCCTTTTTTTTCTGATGTTAAGAAATCAGAATCATGATACTTTAAGCCTGCACTAATTCAGCAGAACAAATGTTATTCCCTTTTCCTGTGGGCTGACTAAATGTTCGTTCATTGGTTATCACGCCAGGTACATCTTTTGCACAGATGGCAATTAAAATAGTTTGCTAAACCCATCAGGCGAGGGTCTTGCAAACAACTCTTTTATCACAAAGGAAGACGACACCCTCAGCTAAGTTGGTATTGGATTAAAAAAGTGCTCTGAAAAAGAAGAAAAAAAGGAATGGAATTGGCCAGTTAAATGAGTAGCAAGAGTAAGTCTTATTTATATCTCCTCTTTGTTGGAGCTCTTTCAAGGTGCTGGCAGATTGAAGAATCTGGTGGGCGGTAGAATCACATGGCGGATGGCCTTAGTGTCATCTGCACATACCCACTGCTTCTCCATACATAATATACTATGTATACACTAAAATACTCCATATATAGGATGACAGGAGGGAATGTAGTATATAGTTCGCAGGTAGTCTTGATTTATGGAAAATGAAAAATCATCAGTGATTTAAGATCAAATATTACAATTATAATCACATCACCAAGGTACATATCTTCAAAACAGTCATGTTATGTTCTTATCACATGATGACTCAATAGCCCAACCTGTTGTCCTTAAATACTTTCATTTGACACCACGCATCCTGGGCAGCAACTAGAGTAATACTGTAATGAGGACATGAGTCCAAGTGGCCCCCTCTATCCCCAAATAAGGTTGAAGAAACATGAAAACTTACTTACGTTACTCACCCATAATTCATAAGCAGTGTACATAAGGGAGAGTGGTGGAAGAAGTATCCAGATTCTTTACATAAGTGAAAGTACTGATACCACCATGTAAAAAATACAAGTAAAAGTCCTGCATTGAAAATGTTACTTAAGTAAAAGTATGTAAGTTTCATCAGGTACAGTGGTGCTCATACATTTATGAACCCATGCTAAAGTTGACTAAAAAGAGAAATAAAAAAATCATCTTTTGGAAATTGCATCCTGATAAAGTTCCCTTGGCCTTTGGAATTAAACTAGCCCTCTCTCCCCACATCATCACATACCCTTCACCATACCTAGAGATTGGCATGGTTTTATTTCAGTTAGCTGGTTTGATTTGCATTGAGAGATGATTTTATGGAAAGTACCCCATGCCAGTCTCTAGGTATGGTGAAGGGTATGTGATGATGGGGGGGGGGTATGGTGAAGGGTATGTGATGATGATGGGGGGTATGGTGAAGGGTATGTGATGATGTGGGGGTATGGTGAAGGGTATGTGATGATGGGGGGGTATGGTGAAGGGTATGTGATGATGGGGGGGTATGGTGAAGGGTATGTGATGATGGGGGGGTATGGTGAAGGGTATGTGATGATGGGGGACCAAGGGAACTTTATCAGGATGCATAGTATCCTGGATCCATGAAATAACTGGCCTTTCAAAAAAAAAGTCTGCCTGCCTCTATGGGAATTTAACATGGGGCTGTACTGACTTATGCCCCCTGTATTTTAAGGAAGAACATTTATTTATTTACGATACATTATTCATTCACAAAGAAAATTGGTGGCCTTAAAGGTTGGATTTTTCCTCATTTTTTAATTAAGGCATTAAGATCAGTTTCCTAAAGATGATTTTTTTATTCCTCTTTTTAGTCAACTTCAGCATGGGTTCATAAACTTATGAGCACCACTGTAAATGTAGTTAAAGCTATAGTGTGAAGTTTCTGTCTCCCCCATGAGGAATTCTAAGTAATGACAACAAAACTGTCGGAGCGTCTACATGATACAAGCCTTCCAACCTGATCTCACAGAATTCCGTGAAATGAACACGGCCCCTTAAGTCAAAATCTGTGACAGTTTCACGGAATTGCCGAAAATTCCGTGACGGGCCCATGGACGCGATGCCTATGTAAGTCAATGACAGGCATCATCCGTGGGCTACACACGGATTCCCTGATCACAGCACGTTTCTTTCTGCCAGTCGGGCTGCAGCAGAGAAGCTGTATAGCTTTGCTATTATTGGTATTTTTAGCCCAATAACCGCTATTTGATCAACATTTATTCACCAGATATTATCATGGTTTATTTGTATTTCTTTTAATGTTATTATTTCGGTCTATTTCGGCCAGGGAAGCTGGATTGCTTTGTTGTTTATTGATATTTTTAAAACTATAACGCTACATCTAGCAACATATATTTAGATGTTATCATAGTATACATTTCTTTATTTTATTACCGGTGAAATATTACAGTATGCTGTAATACAGAACATTACGATATGATCCGAGCTACTGACACGCATTCAAAGCCGATATCCCACAATGCAATGTGGGCATTTATTCACAGAATCAGACAGCGATCAGCGGGTTTTTAACACCAGTATCGCTTCAATGTACATATATACAGTCAGTGGTTTAGTCCCCAGCAACAACACGTTGATCAGCTTTGTTCCAGTAAGTTATGCACCGTAATAACGTTTAAAATAATCTGCGCAATACTCAGGAAGTGACGTGGTACGTGCCGCTCGGCGGATAAGAAGATAAAAAATACATTAAAAAAAATTAAAAAAACAATAAAAAAAACAAGATAAAGAATACATAATATTCATAATATTGATGTTTTTGTCTAAGGTTGTATTTGAGGATGTAAACAATACAGTTTCATGTATTTGTCTCATGTACTGTTTGCTCGGCCGGGCGGCGGCAATCTGAAATGGAATGGAGCCAGCAGCCACGGCCGACAGCAGAAACACAGGAGTCAAACATGTCCCCCCACCCTCCCCGGAAGAACTACAAGTGCACAAGCTTTTTAACAGGTTCTGGGGCCCCTCTATAGTGGGAGTTGTAGTTTTTAAATATATTGATATATTTATAATAATAATAATTAGAAGTTGGTAGTGTAGAATTTTGGATACACCCTGGGGTTTTTTGGGATGGGGAACACACTGGTGTCATCAGATTTTAAAAATATAATCGTTAGGTGAAAATAGCTTATTACCATATTTGACAGTGCTTACAGTGGGTAAACTTTGGTGACCATATCTACATGACAGCTGAGGTCCAGAGATTTCTATAACAGCTGGTCCTAACAGCTGGTCCTATGTGTGTAGTACCTTCTATAACAGCTGATCCTATGTGTGTAGTACCTTCTATAACAGCTGATCCTATGTGTGTAGTACCTTCTATAACAGCTGGTCCTATGTGTGTAGTACCTTCTATAACAGCTGGTCCTATGTGTGTAGGACCTTCTATAACAGCTGGTCCTATGTGTGTAGTACCTCTATAACAGCTAGTCCTATGTGTGTAGTACCTTCTATAACAGCTGGTCCTATGTGTGTAGTACCTTCTATAACAGCTGGTCCTGTGTGTGTAGCACCTTCTATAACAGCTGGTCCTATGTGTGTAGTACCTCTATAACAGCTGGTCCTATGTGTGTAGCACCTTCTATAACAGCTGGTCCTATGTGTGTAGGACCTTCTGTAACAGCTGGTCCTATGTGTGTAGTACCTTCTATAACAGCTGGTCCTATGTGTGTAGCACCTTCTATAACAGCTGGTCCTATGTGTGTAGTACCTCTATAACAGCTGGTCCTATGTGTGTAGTACCTTCTATAACAGCTGGTCCTATGTGTGTAGTACCTTCTGTTGCTAAATGACAAGCCTTCAAAGATGGACTGGGTTCAAGGTTCAGAGGTCAATATTTCAAAGCAGGAGTAATGTATCCTCTTCAGACTGACATATGTTACTGTCCAGGTTGAGAAGTTTCCAACGATGTCTTTGCTATAGTCCTACGACAACGTTTTCATTTTTACTATATCATGGAGACCACTTTGAAGGAGATACTTTATTGTCCCCAGAGGGCTATCTGCCTTGAGTTCAAATGCTTCACACATAACACTTGACATATTGTTTTATCATACAGCTGACATATACTTGTGATATGCAGCCAGACTGAAGCACATTATCAGCCACAATCTATTGCTCATCTTTCACAAACTGTGACAAGACCTACACACAACCATATGCTTTATATCATGAAGCTATTCCACAACCAGCCTTAAACAACATTATTTAAAGTTTTAATTGAGGTAGGTCCAAATAAGGCCTATAGTTTAGAAGTATTTAGTTTACATTGGGGTGCCAGCAGAGGATAAGAGCTACTTGGCATGGAGAATAAAGATAGATCAGACCATATTCTCTGTGCTTGCCTGGAGAGACTGGTTTCTATTCCTCTACACAACCTTCATGACAGTCACCTGACAACCAAACTTGAAATGAGATGTTTTTAGATATTGTCATGCTTTCTGACATATGAATATGCTCTGTAATGCAGCCCTGTATAACATAACCCCTCTGATTCACTGTGAGTGTCTGCTCTGAATGATAACACACACTTTGAACACGGCCTTCCAGCCAGGTGTTGGCCACATGAACACCAAGGTGCCTATAGGAGCAGAGCCGATTATTGGTTCATCATTTATGACCTGTGATACCCTCTGACCCATGTCACAACGTCACAACCAACTGCTCAGTTTGTGAAAAAAATGCCAAAACACATGTATATGTACACAAACAAAGCTACATCTCTGTGAACAAAAACCTCAGCAACAATCTGCTTATCCTTTTAATTTCCTGAAATGCTTCCTAAAACTCATCCCTTCTTAATTTTGAAGGCTATATGGCTACAAGCTCTAACCACGGTGATTGATATGAAGATCATCTTCTGAATATAATAATTAATATGTTAGGCCTACCATAAATTGATATTTCAAAAAGTCAGTTATTTGCTCATTTTGTGTTTCTCTGATCTGTGCACCGTCCAATATGACCAGGTTCATATTGTGGAATCTGTTCTGTATGTCTGAATGATAAATGGTGCTAATAAAACATTGAACTAAAAAAAAGTCATTTATTTAAAACAACTAATAATGCAGTGTGATGTTAAATCAAAGTAAGTCCCACACATACATATGCTCATGTTTTTTTTCCCTTTAGTCTTTGTTATTAACATTCATCAACCACAAAATTAGAAAATTGCGTTTTTAAATAACGATGCATGGAAAATAAGATACAAACTGCTTCTCTTTGTAAGTAGTTTATTTTTAGTTATTAACAACAGACCGAGAGAGGAACAAGTCACGTTCACAAGTCAAACATAAGCATAAAACACTATTTTTGTATATATAATATACATATATATATTGTACAAATTCTCAGGTAGGATACAATGTGCAGCAAGCTTTCACAGAAGCCGTGTGGTAATTACTACGTGATTGATTTGTTGTCACAATACATGAGACAAATACATGAAGCTGTATTTTATTATTATTAATATCTTCATTGTTTACATCCTCAAATACAACCTTAGACAAAAACATCAATATCACTAATATTATGTATTTTTTATCTTCTTATCTCGCCGACGTACGTGCCAGTACTTTCGAGACCTTCGCGGATGTTTTTAAACGTTATTACGGTGCATAACTTACTGGAACAAAGCTGATCAACGTGTTGTTGCTGGGGACTAAACCACTGACTGTATATATGTACATTGAAGCGATACTGGTGTTAAAAACCCGCTGATCGCGCTGTCTGATTCTGGGAATGAATGCCCGCGTGCATTGTGGGATGTCGGCTTTGAATACGATGTCAGTAGCTTTCGGATCATCGTAATATTTCTGTAATACAGCATATATAATATTCACGGTAATAAAATAAAAGAAAATGTATACTATGATAACATCTAAATATGTTGCTAGATGTAGCGTTATAGTTTAAAATATCAATAAACAACAAAGCAATCAACCTTCCCTGGCAGAAATAGACCGAAATAATAACATTAAAGAAATACAAATAAACCATGATAATATCTGGTGAATAAATGTTGATCAAATAGCGGTTATTGGGCTAAAAATACCAATAATAGCAAAGCTATACAGCTTCTCTGCTGCAGCCCGACTGGCAGAAGAAGCGTGCTGTGATCCAGGGAATCCGTGTGTAGCCCACGGATGATGCCTGTCATTGACTTACATAGGCATCGCGTCCATGGGCCCGTCACGGAATTTTAGGCAGATTCACGTGAAACTGTCACAGATTTTTGACTTAAGGGGCCGTGTTCATTTCACGGAATTCTGTGAGATCAGGTTGGAAGGCTTGTATCATGTAGACGCTCCGACAGTTTTGTTGTCATTACTTAGAATTCCTCATGGGGGAGACAGAAACTTCACACTATAGCTTTAACTACATTTACAGTGGTGCTCATAAGTTTATGAACCCATGCTGAAGTTGACTAAAAAGAGGAATAAAAAAAATCATCTTTAGGAAACTGATCTTAATGCCTTAATTAAAAAAAATGAGGAAAAAATCCAACCTTTAAGGCCACCAATTTTCTTTGTGAATGAATAATGTATCGTAAATAAATAAATGTTCTTCCTTAAAATACAGGGGGGCATAAGTCAGTACACCCCTATGTTAGATTCCCATAAAGGCAGGTAGACTTTTTATTTTGAAAGGCCAGTTATTTCATGGATCCAGGATACTATGCATCCTGATAAAGTTCCCTTGGCCCCCCACATCATCACATACCCTTCACCATACCCCTCCATCATCACATACCCTTCACCATACCCCCCCATCATCACATACCCTTCACCATACCCCCACATCATCACATACCCTTCACCATACCCCCACATCATCACATACCCTTCACCATACCCCCCCATCATCACATACCCTTCACCATACCCCCCCATCATCACATACCCTTCACCATACCCCCACATCACCAGTCTCTGACTGGCATGGGGTACTTTCCATAAAATCATCTCTCAATGCAAATCAAACCAGCTAACTGAAATAAAACCATGCCAGTCTCTAGGTATGGTGAAGGGTATGTGATGATGTGGGGGGGGGCTAGTTTAATTCCAAAGGCCAAGGGAACTTTATCAGGATGCAATTTCCAAAAGATGATTTTTTTTATTCCTCTTTTTAGTCAACTTTAGCATGGGTTCATAAATGTATGAGCACCACTGTACCTGATGAAACTTACATACTTTTACTTAAGTAACATTTTCAATGCAGGACTTTTACTTGTATTTTTTACATGGTGGTATCAGTACTTTCACTTATGTAAAGAATCTGGATACTTCTTCCACCACTCTCCCTTATGTACACTGCTTATGAATTATGGGTGAGTAACGTAAGTAAGTTTTCATGTTTCTTCAACCTTATTTGGGGATAGAGGGGGCCACTTGGACTCATGTCCTCATTACATTCATTTCACAGAATTCTGTGAGGTTGAGCCTTCTGTGATCGATCACCACACACACACACACACACACACACACACACACACACACTCCTCCACACAGATGCTAGCAGCCAAGAAGGACACGGAGGATTAAAAAAAACATGATTAACTCTTCAGAAGAGGTCATTATCTTCGACTATCGACGTTCATTGTTATAGAAAAATTATGCGCTAAAGTTTTCAAATATTAAAAGTAAAGAACTCTCCTCCCATTGTAGAAAGTGTAAAGGACCAACCAGTTGTGTGTTTAATGGTCTGATCATCTCAGCTGGACTTGTAGCCGTTATATTGTTGGCTAGTTTACTTGAGAATCAAACATCATATTTTATAAACTACATGTGTTTTGTGTGCAAAAGTCTTAATATGTAAAGTAACTAGTAACTAAAGCTGTCCAATTAATGTAGTGGAGTAAAAAGTACTATATTTCTCTCTGAAATGTAGCGGAGTAGAAGTTAGAAAGTAAAGTACAAGTACCTCAACATTTCTACTAAAGTACAGTACTGGAGTAAATGTACTCAGTTACATTCCACCACTGGTAAGGGATAATGTAGATCGAGCCAGTCATTATGTCCAATTAGAAGGTCTTGAATCAGCCCGAAGGGGTTCAATTCACAATAATGACCGGCTCACTCCACATTATCCCGCTCATTACACGGCTTATTACACGGCTTATTACTACTCATACAATGTGTTACCTTATAGCGGAGAAAAGAGCGGCCGGCAAATTATGTTTAAAAATAATATTTTGAATGTCAAACATGCAAATGTCTGAAAAGATACATTAAAATAATTCTAACATTTTAATAGCAAAGATAAATTTGCCTATTTGTGAAAAAAAAGAAGTAATTTACACATTGGAGATGAGCTTACTATACAGTAACAACCATTCACTTTCATCCTTCCGGCACAGTTTAATACAACTTAATTTCATACAGTACAGTAGTAGTGGGTCTCTCTTTCAGCTAAGGGTCCTTGGCCTAAAAACACTGAAGACCCCTGCCTTAGAGCATTGCTAAGCCTCTATCCTGTCACTACCACAGTGACCTGTCAATCACAAGGTAGCCCCGCCCTAAAGCATCCCCTGAGTTATCTCTATTTTACTCTAACTGGGACCATCATTAACAAAATGATCATCATTCTGGATTAAAAGTCATATTATTTACGGTAATTCATGTTTTAATTTTTCATGGCCTAAACATTAAACACAGTCCAAACACTTCTATCTACCTTTTAAAATGCCAATATGTATAACTTTAAATTATTCCATGTAAATCGCAGTGGGTGCTAAAGACCTGCATGCATCATTTTTGCAAGATGCTTCAGCGCTGATGTCATGTTGCAAATGTGCTCCAGAAAGTAGACTTTCGGATGGATGGGGAGTCACTCAAAGCATTGCAATGCTGATGTAAATCTTCCCCTGGCGTATCAAAGTGGTGCCTTCTCTTTTTCACCTGCCAATAAGACACTCTGCTGCTAACAACCATGTCTACTGTATATTGTCACGGCGCAATCATCTGTCACATTCCCTGGTGAAGAACTACCTCAGTGAATGAAACAGATTTCCACAATCTAAATCAATCGTTCTTCTTCCATCTAGCTCTCCCATACACCCCCCCCACTTACAGTCTGCAGCCCTCCCATCTCGCTAAGAAACCCATTACTCTCAGCTCGCGGTAACCCCACTCGCGAGATGTACAATTAAAACCTTATTTCTGCTGAAGGAAATTAGATTTAATGAACGGCGGGCTGGGCAACAACAGATGGTTCGTCTTATTGGCGGCACAAAGATAGACTGGGTGTTTGAACGCCTTCAGATCAAATGCCAGTGGTTATCAATTAGGAGTGGAGGTAAGCTCCTGACAACATGAAACGGAGCGGAGGCCTCGCCGCTGCGGCCCTCACCTTCACTGCGTGCTCACACTGTCGCTGGGAAGAGATGGAGCCTTTCCATATGCTGGTGTCAGAAATGCTGCACAAGCCCAGATGTTGCATAATGTCATATGAGAAACGGCGGACTAATAAATAAAAAATGGTGTTTATGATGAACCCTACCGTTATTTCCACGACCATCAAGGAACGTCCTTTTTTTTGTTGTTTTTTTTTTTCATTACAGAGAGCCTTGTCTTACTTCAAATATAGCAGGAGAGTTGACTTTTTCCTTCATTTACTAAGTATCCTAAATGTATTCTTAATCATATAAAAATGAAGAAAATAAGAATAATTAAAAAATGCTAAATTTTGAGTACTTTTGGGAGCGGCTACTTCCGTGCCGTCATTCTGCTTCAAAGAAAAAAGATAAATGATGATGCCATTAAAAGTGAACTAATTAAGGAAGGCTTCTTTTAAGAACTCATTAACTGCAACCTCATTTACATAATGATGCATATTAATTAAGTTTTAATGAATCTGAATTTCCAGCAAGCCGCATTTCGTTGGCTGTGGAACAAATTGAACAAATTATTTAAAAGTGTTCTTGATTCTACTTTTCACACCAAAGGGGAGAGAGAATGCAATCATTTGTAGAAAATCATATTCCCCCCCCCCCCCCCCCCCCCTCTCCCTAGCCTGTGCCCATCTGTTAATTATTTTTAAATGTAATCATTTACCCTTTTGTTTTGCTCCCTTCCAAACCCAATCGGGAGGTACGGGACTGGTGCTGAATATTGCAGAGTGTTAACAGTCTGAAATGTGTGATTACGAGGCAGATGAAAGATTGTGTTTTTGCTTTTTGTCATGTGGGATGTTGAGCACTCAATTCTTCATTGGACTGTTGGTCTGTTACTCTCCCGTCAGCTACACACATTGATAGTGCGGACTTAAACTGTTGCACATATATGAAAGGTAACAGCAAATGTTTTAACAGCATAAATGTCAGAAGATTTGGGAGAGCTGTAAAGATGGCCAGCATCTGGTGAAAGCAGGGTCTTCCCAGTACATGACAATGGAGGAAAGTGGTAATATTCCCACAATGCCACTTGGGTCGCCAGTAGAAGAATGGCAGCATGAAAGCCTGAATATATTGGAAATCGCCAGGGTATTACAAATACTGAGGTCAAGAGGTCAGGACTTTAGAAAACAATAGTTTGACTTTCATAAGTAATATGTCACTTCATAAATTTAAGATTAATATATTCCTAAACTAATAAAAAGTGAATTGCCAAAAAAACTTTGATATATATATATATATATATATATATATATATATATATTTTAGGGCTGTCAAACGATACATTTTTTTTAATCGTGATTAATCGCTGATTTTATCACATGATTAAAATTCTATTATTTTGCATTTCAGAAAAGTTTTTAAGTCCATATTGACAATCGAAAGCCATTCTTACCAGAGGATCTTGATTGGGAATCAAATGAATGCAAAGAAAGTGACTTTATGGACTTTTCCTCACTGACGTCCAGTGATCAGCGGTTAATGAGACAGCGTTTGCAGCACCTTGCAGCTGTTGCAGTGTCGCTGCTTTCTCCGTGTCCTACAGACTGTGTGGGGCTGCTGTCCCCCTCGACGGCAATGAGACGGGTCAGAACATGCCAACCGTAGTACGTCTCGGAGTCCTCTACGATGCTGACAGGTCTGCAGTTAGTTGCCACCCATTTCGCAAGAGCTGTAGTAATTTTTTGGGATTTGGTTTCATCCACAGGTCGGCAAGTAGCACTCTCCAAAATACTGCTTAGCCTGAGTGGGTAGCATGCCAGCAGGTAGCACCACGTTAACTGTACTACTATGCTTAGCTCGTAGCTGGTAGCTCAAGCTTGACGTGCTTCGGTGATATTTTAATTAGGCTTTACACAACGTGAATATGGCTTTAGACTTGTCTACGAGCCGTCTGGGAGTTTTGGAAAATAAAAAGCTCCATTCAGAGTTATTGCTGCTGTCTTTCTCCATCATGCCTGCAGCCTGCAGCAGCAGGATGTGTTAGGAGGAAGTGGCAGCTTGATGATAAGTAACGGTGCTGCAAAGGGTCAAAATAGTAGCTGTTAGGCACGACGCAAAGCAGAGTGAAGTGTAAAATAAATTAATAAATGGCGGCATGCGATTAAAAAAAATGAACGCGTTATGCCCGGCTGACAGCGTTAATGCTGACAGCTCTATATATATATATATATATATATATATATTCCCAAAAGGAAACAGGTGTGCTTATCCTGCACTGACATTCAGTTGATAGCTCTAAAAAAAAACGTGCAAAACAACCCAGCAATGTCTGTATTTCCCAGAAAAAAAGAGTAAGGAAAAGGCATCAGTCCAGAAGACAAAAACGGCATGCTCTTTTGGGGGAATGTATTTGCTATCAATAGGCTAAAAAAAATCTGCCTCCTCAGACGGTTCTGCCAGGAATAATGGTGAAGCTTGGACCCGAATGCGGAGTTGAAGGAATTTAATGAACAAAACTCATAACAAAAAGTGTCCAGAGGTAGGCAAACATAAAAACTATCCAAACAAAGGCAAGATGGCAGAACACAGCGACACAGTTAACAAGGGACAGGTGACACTAGGGATCAGGAACAGGTGAAACAAATCAGCGTGAGGCTGACAATCACAAAAGGTGGGAAAACACAAGGCAGGAAGTAAAACAAGACATGACAAGGGAGAAAAAACAGACTACAAAATAAAACAGGAAACAGAACATAAACAGGCATGACAGGTTCTGCATGTGTTAACAACCCATCTGGTTAGCTTAGAGGTGGTGGAGGGGTCAAATACACACAGCACTTTCACCAAGGACACTGGTGTTTAAAAATAAAACTTTACGGTTAAACAACCCAAACCACAATCTTTTTTGTAAGTTAGTTTTGTGCCTAAATGTACCCAAACTGTGACCGCTTCACAACTTTACCGTGTTTAAAACCACAACCGTTATGTTTAGGGATGAAGCAGTAGTGACTCTAGAGTCATAGTGAGAGAAACAAAGTGTCTCCCCTGTGCTTTCTGACCACGGTGGGAAATCTGGGTTACACTTTACTTGAAGGTATCTACATAAGAGTGACATGACACTGTCATAAATGTGTCATAAAACATTATAAACAAGTCATAAATGTTTAGTTAGGGTTAGGTTTCATGTGTCATGACAGTGTCATGTGTTCATGACAGTGTCATGTCACTCTTATGTAGATACCTTCAAGTAAAGTCTTACTGAAATCTGTAGCAGGAAAAGTTAACCCTCTCCTTGATTGTTGTTTATGGAGAAGGAGAACCAGGAAATGATTCGGGGGGAAATGCAATGCTACCAAGCCACGGCTAAGCTACGTGATGTGTAGTTACATTTTTCTCGAGTACCATACGTACGTAGCCACGGCGTTGATTTAACGCAGAAGCATGAATCAAGCTTGAGGAGGAAAACGCTCCTGTGGGTCGTATTTCCCGCTAATTTATGAAACAGTCCTGCGCGTGGTGTTAGAGGGTCGGAACAAGCAAACTATGTGGTTGTATGGTTGTATGGACTGACTAACATAGATATTAGTGTCACCATGACTACTGCTTGCAATGGTGGTATATATATGTCATCAGTTGTAAACGTATCTGTCTGTTTGTTATTGTGCATAGGCAACAGATTAATGATTTCTTTCAGAGGTCTCAAAATAATTGAATTTTTGATTCTGTTTACCTTTATTAATGAAATCTTTCACACACAGTGACACACATTCAACCTGATTACACCTAACACACAGCAATGGAAAGCACTGCCATAACTTCAATGTTGATGCCACTGTAAGTCTTTAAAGAAACTTCCTTAAAGTATGCATTTTCCCTTTCTCACCATCTATGCTTTCCTCTGGAGTGATGTACGATTACAGTCCACTGCACCATTGTTAATCTGTTTGTGGTGATTCACATTAACAATATAAGACTCAAACATTTTGGAGCCATACTAAGCAGTAGACTGTACTTATCTCTGATGGCGTGAAGTCAACAGCTGCTGCTATTTCTAATGTTCATGTGGTGTGTTTTCAGGCATGAAAGACAAAAAAAAAAAAAATCCAACAAGCCCAGACTTGTTTTCAAGAAAGACACACACACACACACACACACACACACACACACACACACACACACACACACACACACACACACACACACACACACACACGCACACCTGTTTGCCAGGTTAGTTTGGGAATAGGTTAGAGCTCTGGAGATGGGAGGAGGACTCTGGGTCCTTCATGGATAGTGGTAGGCTGGTGCCACAGGAGGACGCTTGAACCAATAGCAGCGTAAAACAAACAGTGCACTTCCTGTGTCCGCCGTCCCAGATGACGATTGGTCCCTGAGGGTTTAGAACCCACCCAGTTCGCCTCCACCTCCTCCTCGTCCTCCCTGTGGTGAGCTGGAGGCCTCTATAGGAAAAGAAAAGTAGAAAAAAGAACGCGTGGATGGCGTTGGCCGGGTACTTCTGACAGCGAGTGCCTACCTCGGGGGAGGTCAGAAGTCAGCGATTCATACGAGACAAGCTGGCGATGCAGTGTAACCGAAAATGGAAAGCAGATGTTCGTTAATTAGAGGAAATGTGACTGACAAGACTTGAGCGTCGAGGTACATGAGCTCACCCGCCATCCAGCAGCTGTTGTTACCCGACTTCATTGTCAGTCTCGTACACAAGTCACAGCTTCCCCGCTGAGCCGGGCCCAGACGCCCAGCACCCACAATTATCAAAATAGAATTAAGCTTGATTGAATCGAGCAGATTTTCTTCTAAATGCTTTTGCTGGTGTTTTTTTTGTCTGTGTATTTTTGTGTGAATGAGCCGCTCCACTCACACCACCTTATGTTTTTCTTTTTTCCCCCAGTTCCGCTCCTCTTTTTCTTCTCAATCCTCCAGTCTCCCGAGAGTGCTGCTAAAAACAGACCTACAATGATTTACAAATAAAAAATTATCCATTTCCCTGGATGGCTTTCGTGTCTGATAAAAAGCACATTTACACCTACCCGGGAAATTGCTCATATACAATTGTTAGTGAATGGGAAAGCTCATCAGCATTTTATTGCAGCCTGTGTGTTTGTGGAAGTCCTTTTTTTTTAAAGAAAATCTTCCTGCTGCAGGAGAGTTTGCCTGCTTAAGAGTCCAAGGTCATCACAGTGAAACACATGGTGCAGACACCGAGAGTTCTCCAGCCGACGCGTCAAATGGATTTCAGAGCTCGGCCCTCGAGGAGAGGCGCTGCACTTGTGAGACCTATTGACTGCAATGTACATTCTGTCCTTTGTTTACAATGAGGAGAAGGCTTTCACTGATATGAGTGCATGAGTGGACTGGTAGCTGGAGAGGTGCCACTTCACCTCCTGGGCATTGCCAAGGTGCTCTTGAGCAAGGCACCGAACCCCCAACTGCCTTTCCATAGGCAGCCCCCTCACTCTGACATCTCTCCATTAGTGCATGTATAGGTACTGAGCATGTGTGTGTAATTCAGGCCTGTGTGTAATGTGTGTAATAACAACAGAGTGAAAACATTGTAATTTCCCCTTGCGGGATTAATAAAGTAAAAAGTATAAATTATATAATGCCCATATCCACCCCATATGTTGTGTGTTTATAATAAGCTGGAAAATTTAACTGTGTGTGTGTGTGTGTGTGTGTGTGTGTGTGCGTGCGTGCGTGCGTGCGTGCGTGCGTGCGTGCGTGTGTGTGTGTGTGTGCGTGGGTATCAGCTCCAAGAAATACAAAATAAGTGGCGAAGTGATTGACGGAACAAGAATGATCAAACTTCAAAATGCGTTTTATATGGCTGAAATCTAATGGCTAGCTCACACACACACACACACACACACACACACACACACACACACACACACACACACACACACACACAAACACCTCTGGTCAACAACATAATTCTGTGAAATTGATGAATGGCTAAACATTAGGCCCATTCAAACAACAGATGTTAATTCACTTCACGTGTGCATTATCAGATCATTTGTGTCAGGCAACAGAATATGAATGACACAGATTATCTCAGATTTGGGGCCCTTTGCTGGCAATCCCCACCATTCTCCAGGCCTCTAGGTAATGCTGCTGATTATTGCGAGTGTGTGTGTGTGTGTGTGTGTGTGTGTGTGTGTGTGTGTGTGTGTGTGTGTGTGTGTGTGTGTGTGCATGTGTCAAAAGGTGCCATTATGTCTGCATGTGTGAGGGATGATATGTCTGCAGAAGAACATGGAAAGCCCCTTTGGACCTGGAGAGGAGAATGGTGCCTGATGGGAAACAGAGCTGGGGCCCGTGCATTGTTATTTATGCAGAGCGAGCTTGCAGCAGGTTTGCCAACCAACACTGCATTGCATAAAATATACCAGGATTGATAAAATATCTGGGATGGAAATTTTACCCATGATTACTGGTACAACCCAATCTGTGATCTTTCATTCTGCTCTGCAAAGCCACTTTGAAAACTTAGACCTAGAAAGGCTCTATATAAACGCAATGTATTACTATTAGTAGTATTATTATTATTACACACCTTGCTCAAAGCAAGTTTTCTGGCAGTTTTAGGTTTGTGATATGACAATACAATTTAGCTAAATGTATAACTGGGTCACATCAACATTTGACAACACGTCTGCAATAAAAAATGAGGAGACGAAGGGCTCACTCAGTTTCACAGGCAGAAAGTCCAGGGAACCTGGACGTGCACTTCAAGATGAAAAACTGATCATAGGAAGATCACAGGCACACAAAGCAAGACGTGATATAGCCTTATAATCTGGAAAAAAAAAAAAAAAACTGTTGCAACAAACTCTACAAAATAGGACCAAGATCAAAATATATTGTAATTAAGAGACTGTATTAGTAATGTCATTTAGTGACTCAAAGAAGTTACTCCACCAACCTTCCGATTGGCAGGCAACCGCTCTACCGCTGAGCCACAGCCGCTCGGTCATGGTGCAACAATAAATGTAGACAAACATGAACACTAAATCAACCATACAAAACTAAAACCAAGACAACATAAATGCACACCCAAAACAGTAACAGAACATTATCAAAACACACTTTCACTAGGACAGAAACCGTTCAGAACATATCTTTTTTTCCCATGAGCCTTTGCACTGCTTCAGCGCAGAACAGTTCAAATGACCCCGCCCCTCCCATACAGAAACTTAACATCCTTAGTTATCACTGCTTAATATGATCTGTGCACTGCATACTTCAGCTGATTATGACAAACAACTAATGGGAGTTATAATGAACGTGGTTTTTTACCAAAACATGAAAGAATAAGTCGTGACCACTAAAAAGTTTAATTACAACTAAATCTGGGTTTAAGTGTCTCTGTTACTGCAAAGCCTTTGTAGACTAGGCAAATGTAAACTCAACACACTTTAAGGTGCACTTTAAGATGGAGCAGAGCATGGATGCCACAGTATATGGTTGTTGTAGGATATGTTACATTCAAGATTCCATTCTATGAGAACTCTGAAGAAAGTCGTTCTCATCTGTTATATTTGTTTCATTAATTGTAACACTGTTTTCCTCCCTAAAGATGTATCTGTGTGTACTAGCCCTGAAGCCTGATTTATGGTCCTGTGGAGGCTCCACGCAGAGCTTTTTCTCCGTGGCCTGAAGTTTATACTTGTGCGTTGGTGTGTGCGTCGAGCCAGCATGTGTGTGTGTGTGGGGAGTGTGTGGTAGAGCGAGGAGAAGTGAGAGAGTAACGGTGATTATCTTCAGAGCGAGTAGCGACTCTTGTGTCATAGTGAGAGGAACAAAGTGTCTCCAATGTGCTTTCTGGGAAGTCTGTAGCGCTTTTTGATTTCATGTTGTTTATGGAGAAGGAGAACCAGGAAATGAGTCGGGGGGGAATGCAACGATGCCAAGACACGGCGTGCGTCACCGTGACGTGTTGTTGCATTTTTCGAGAGGTGCACGTCAGGCTACGGCGTAGGGTCCGGCGTAGGGTCCGTGTCTCCACGTACCTACGTACAGAGCCATGGCGTAGATTTTACGCAGAAGTACAAATCACGCTTTAGAAAATCTTTCAGTCCTGACTCTCTTTCTTATCTTACCACACGTCATCTAAATGAATGCAGCGATTGTTAGAAAATACTGTATGTATGTCCTTGTGTGTCTTATTCAACCTTTAGAACACTGTGAACTGAACCCTGCTTCGTGTCGCTTTGTTCTCCGAACGCTCGTAACTGCTTTCAGAATTAAATCACAGAGGTCAAGCCAGTATATTAATGGTCTGATTGTTTCATAACAATGGTTAAACATGAGAATGACACTGGCTTATGAATCCATTGGAGAAAAACATATGATGATGCAAGAAAAAAATCAATCACAATATATAAATTACATGGACATGACAGGAGTAATGTACAACATATTACAGCATGTATGCATTGTCTCCTCTGAGCACTCCCTGCACTTCAATCTTTCTTAGATTTAGCACTTACACAATATTCACCAAACCGAATATGAGCATATGTGATTTCCGCCGCCCAACTGTTACTTCAATGCTCATTTCGACCCAGTTTTGTTTGGGTCAAAGCTGATCTTGTTTACTTCACACGTAGCAGACTTCCCCAGGACTCAGAGTCCTGTACTGCTCATTTAAATCATGTCTTCACAGCTGTAGTGCATGAAAGCCTGGCAGGAGTTCTTTTTATTCTCTTTACCAAACCAAAGTGAAGGAAGAACAACCATCTCCCGACTCCTTCAACAAGCAGCGTCCCCGGAGGGCTACAACCGAGGCAACAAAACAAAGAGGAATATTTCAAAAAAAAAATCACCAGGTTGACAATAACTGAGGAATTTGAAAGCAAGTCGGACTCCAAAGGTAAAGTGTTGCTCAAGCAGCCACCGAGGTGATATAATTAGGTTGGGTGAGAGGCAGGGAAAAGTTTAACTTTGTGGACTGCTTTATTTTCTCGAGAGTCTTTCCCCCTGTGTTTCTCCAGTACCATCTGCCAATATACTACACCCAGTCCTAACTTAGCTCTACAGTCTATACTATAGCTTCATGCTGGAGACATTCCATCAGTTCATTCACCGCGTGGTTCCGACAACGCCCAAAGTTCCGCCGGATGTCCCTCACTTTCTGCTTTAGTCGTGTTTACGTTCTAAACTCTAGTTGCTTTGAGGAACAGCAGTTACAGTTACAAGCTGGGATTGGCTGTGGACAAAATACACACGGCGATACGCTGGTAAGAGCTAATGATGTTTAACCATGTATCATCTAATTTAAATAGCTCACATTACTGTACTGTGTGAACAGTTAACTTCATTTAATATTGTATGTGGCATTTTCTTTTGGGAGGTGCAAATGTTCCACAAAAACAAGTTCCTTCCCGAGACTATTTTACCGATCCCCCTTTTTATCGACCGGACGTTAGCACCGCCCAAGAGATTGGTTTAAAGAAATGCAAACAACTCCTGACTGTTTTTTCTCCTATCCAGAAGTGTATGTGTGGAGGAGCCAGACCATTACCATCGCAATGTTAACACTGCATTGAACGCTCCATAATTCCCACCGGTGAGAGGAATTAATAGATCCCATTTGGACATTCATCATCCTACCATGTGCTTTTGTTTACTTAAAAACAATGGGAGGTTCTGTGAGGGCAATGAATGAAACTAAACAAATATTCCTCAGAGTAGATTTATTTAATTATGGTCTTGTTATAACCAGGGGTTAAAGTGGGATTTAGCAGGTGGGGGAACCCTAAGATCGGGTAAGCTGGTTCACCTGTAGTCTATATCGGCGATGATGTCCCTCAACTTCCCCTTTTTTGTGTTGGCGTTCTAACCTCTGGTGGATTTGTGAGGACTATGGTTAACTGCTCCTCAGATCTCTGCAGGGTAAATCCAGACAGCTAGCTAGACTATCTGTCCAATCTGAGTTTTCTGTTGCACGACTAAAACTACTTTTGAACGTACACATGTTCCACCAAAACAAGTTCCTTCCTGAGTGTCCGGCGCATAGACGATTGTGATTGGTTTAAAGTAATGCCAATAAACCAGAGCACATTTTTCTCCCATCCCGGAGTGCTATGTGGACTAGCCAGACCCTCCTCCACAGTGCTGCTGCTGTCTGGTAAAAGTAGGAAGCTAAAAGCTTAAAGACCTCTCCCAAAAACTCAAGACAAGATAAATCACAGAAACCATGCTTACTGTAGAACCTGTATATAGAATCACAGTTACTGCAGTAGTGCCTGTTACAGTACTCAAATAGTTGCTGTAATAGAAATAACGCCACCTTCTTACTGTGATGAAAATGCTTCCGCACATGTTGATGAATCACAAATTCCGAGTAACCATCATCACATTTCTGAAGGTGCTGGCTGTCCTTACAGTTGCCCTTTGGGGCCAAGTGCAGCATCAGGCATGTGCTTGGCCTCATTATTCCAGATGCGATGGGATCAGACCACACAGAGCAGCTGAATGGCCGACTTTTTAGCACATGCATGCAATGCAAGTTGTCAGGCCGCCACTGGTCATTTGAGAAGATGTGTCCTCAGTGGGGAAGAGCAGCCAGGCGGTTAGTAGCAGTGGGGTGTCCAGCTGGACACAACATGATGATTATCATTACATGGTGTGTATATGCTTTTCTTTATTTCAGACACTTCCTGTATGTGTATCGGCCTTGCCTTGACCACCTCCAGGCAGTGCCCCCCCCCCTTCTCTCCAGACAGGCCTGGTTGTAATGGGACTAATTGGGCCGGACACCACAGAGGGACGGCGACGTATCTTGTAACATCTGCAAAATATGGTCAAAAAATACTGTCGCTTAATTAGCAATGAGGTCTGACCGATCAGGACAGCTCGTTTACAGACCGGACAGTAATGGTGTCATGTCTCAGACAGCTGTGTGTGTGTGTGTGTGTGTGTGTGTGTGTGTGGATGATGATGTTATCTTTCCTGACTTTCCCAAAGCAGGACCGAGGCTGACCTTAATTGCAGTAATTTAGTTAGTAGCCATACTGTATGACTCGCCAGCCGGACCGCGGCCATCCGTCATCCACATCATCTGTCCTCCAATCAAAAAGGCTGCTCCCGTTATGCCGCCCAGGGCCAAGACAAGAAGAACAAATGAAGATGGTGAGATAAACGCTTTCATTAAGTAATCAAAACAGACTAACAGTCTGAGCGTCCATGCTGTGTCCAGATGATCAGGCCTCATGACAGGAACATGGCGGCTTTGGTCCACAGCCTGGAAAAGCTGCACATGCTGGTGAGTCCAGACCAGCAGACAGACTCCTGTACTTATTTCCTTTAAAGCAGCATCTAGGCCAGTGGTCACCAACTGGCGGACTCCGGTCCAAAACCTGGACCGCGATGACCAAGATTGTTTTTATCTGTTTTTTTGTCCCATACTACCCTGTGAATAGTATGATTTGTGAATTTTAATTACTTACATGTAAGTAGTTATGGTAGATTGTATAAAGAATATCCACTCAGGTCCCTTTGTTCTAAAGAAAGAAAAGGCCAAAAAAGAAAAGCTTTTGGACAGTTTTGAATTTGGGGCTTCTTTGAGAGCAGCTACACATCAGGATTTTATAAAGTCAATAAAAGTGACAGTGGGCTCTTGTTTGGAACACAGTAACACAACTTAATAATGAGTTGAATTCAAAGACACACTTTTCATTGTGCTGCTCTCCCAAATGCAACGCCACGCTAACTGCAGCCAATCAGGCGAACAAACAAACACACCCCGCATGTAGACCAATAAAAAGTCATCTATCTTTAATTTCCACTGTCCCTCTTTCACAAGAATGCCTCTTTTCTCCTCTTTTCTTTTCCTCTGGGCAATCTTGCACTCCTCATATACATCTGTACAAATTGATTTCCTCTTTACAAGGGAAGATAATGACTGTGGCAACAGAAATACCTGTAAGTGAGGGATAATTACACTGCAAGACACCACCCGTTGAGTCCCTTTCTCTGAGCCCCCCCAACAACATGAATTTTAGGCTTCAATAGCACTCAACGCCGTCACACCAATGAGGCCCGGATTTGATTAAAATTATACTTCTTTTTGCTCCTACTTCATCTATTAAGATAAGCATCTTGTTCAGGACATTTTTATATACACATACAGAGGGGTAGCTACAATTTAACATTTCTACCCTGCTGTTGGACATGAAAGGGAACTCGCTGGGGTCCACTCGTCTGGTAGCTACCTGTACAAAGCTGCCGCCGACAATTGTGGGTAACATGGTTCTCTCGCTCTCTCTCTCTTTCTCTCCCACACTCTTTTCCAGCTTCTCTCTCTCTCTAACAAAGGGAAAATAATCAGGCGTCTTCTCACTGATGAGACCGGGAAACATTGTTTACTCCCATTTGTCTTGCACATGGAAAACATCAAGCTCACCAAACTGAAGTAAAGCAATGTTAATGCATGAGTGCAGCTTCTGTTGTGAAAATGTTATCGCCCGCCGCCTGCTCGTGAAAACACTGCAACGTGTGCACATGCAGCAAAATTGGGCAGTAACATTTCTCCTGATGTTACGTTGTAATTATTGGAGATCAAGTAGACGAATATTCCCATGTACATGTACTCTGCACGGTATGGATGCTCTGTGACAAAATTGTGGACAGCGTTTAACAATAAAGGAAGTATTCAGCCGGTGGAGTGTGTGGTGATGAACTCCAGAAAATAGTTATCACCACTGATGATAATCGCTTTAGAAGAGCATTGTCCTGCTCATTTTGGCTGTTATTACTGAATCCACGCTTCCTTTGACAGATTCCAACTTATCTTTTTTATTGTTCTTATTATTGTGTTTGATCACTGATTATCACTGTCACTTATTAAGTTCAATTTGTTTTTGTACAAATGATGAAATGAATTTGTTCAAACAACTGAATCGGTGACAAAAGCCTCAACTCTTACAATGATTATCTCCTCTCATTAGTAACCATTTCTCAAAAATCAAAATCAAAGGCGCTCTCTCGCTCCCCCCCCCCCCCCTCCCGAAAGTCATCAAATGAGCACAGAGAACAAGCCCCAAACTTCCAAAGCACGCCTCTTCAGGCAGGGCGGAAGGAAGGAGAAAAGAAAAAAATAGAGAAAGGAAAAACAGAATCGTCGGAAACAAACAAGAAAGGACAGGTTTCTATATTCTGAAGTGAGAACTAAAAGGTATGCAGATGTCTTCTCATCCCTCTCCTCCTCAGGTGACGGGTATGTCAGGGGCCTGAAAGCCCTCTCAGTATAATTACACCCCCCCCCACCACCCCTCCCAGCAAAGGAGGTGTTGCTCGAACAGGAGCGTCGCGCTCAGATCAGATCCCTGCGACTCAAGGAGGGGAACCCAGGGGAATCGCATATTTAACAAAGCCCATCTCTTTCGCCTTTAAATATCTCTAAGTGCAACTCCACTCCCAGCCCCCCCCCCCCCCCCACCTCCAACTCTGCCTCCCCCCCCCAACATCCCTCCGAGCCTTTTCTCCGTTCTCTGTTTCTCCACCCAAAGATTTCTGAAGTTGTCGTGTTTTTTTTTTTTTTATTCAGCGAGGCGATGGTTTTGGAGTCGGGTGAATGGCACCAAAGCCTAATGATGAACATCCTGAGTGTCCCCCGAGTCCCACTTTCCGTTTCTGAGTGACTGGTCTGATGTCTGCGAGGTCTCTTTAATGGGACATCAAACCTGCAGCCGGTAGGGAGAGAAACGTCACACAGACACACACACACACACACACACACACACACACACACATACACAAAGGAAGACGCTCAGAATTGATCAGAGGCCTCAGCCCTTCGCTGCCATCACACACTATGACACAGCCAGAGAGATGCCTTATTATAAATATAGTAAATCAGCGGGAGGAACACACGACCAACACAGAGTTTGGCATCAGCACACAAGTAAACTTACCTTACCTTAAAAATGTCCTAGTTGATTTCATGGTAGTTAAACATTTAGTTTACTTTATTTGACATTGTAAGAATGACCATGGCATGGTCCTTGATGTCAAGAGTGGAGATGGAAAGAAGGAGCCCAAGGTGTGGTGGCATCATATTGCCAGCCAACGTAATAATATTATAATCAATACAACAAAATAGAATAAAAATTACCCTTCCCAAAACCCATCATTTTTCAAAATGTTCATGGTTAATATATACATATATATATCTCCTGTATTCACTTTCTTGGGAATGTGTGTTAAGGGGGGCGGGGAGAGGGGATTAACAGTAACACATTTCAAATTAGAAATGAGTGAAGTTATTGGTTGCATTTGAAGCAGGAAGTTTTCCGTCCAATCACAGTAATTATGTTAACACATAAAATCAGACAATGCACAGGCAATTTTACGATATCCCTGCAGTTGTGGTCTTGACCGGTCTTGAAATAAAATCCCGAGCCCTCTTCATCCGAGACCGAGACAAGCAAAAATGTGGTCGATTCTGAGACAAGACCGAGACCTCCAAAAAGTGGTCTTGAGACCGGTCTTAAGACCAAGACCTATACGGATTAACTTGTTTCGGACACGTATTGGGCTAAAAATTAACCATGTCCAGTGCGCTGTTGGCCTGTGTATCACACTTATTATCTACAGTCTGCATACTCACTGTGATGTTCCACTTTCAAGTCAGAAACAAGAGAAAAGTTCTCACATAAACCGGTTTATTAAACCACTCAAAAGAGTGCCGATAAAACCTACAGAAATGAATTTCCCCAAGGGGACAATCTACATTATTATTATTAGATGTGTTGCAATGTCTCACAGAAAAAACTGGATTATGGCTGCTGAATCACACACAGCTATCTGTCTATCACAGTCGCGGCCATCATACACACATAAACCACACCCATAGCTGCCAGGAGCTCCTCACCGGACTCTGATTGGTTCGGTCCGCTGCTTTCCGGACACAAACGCATTACTTGAAGCCTAGTCTCGCTTTGCCAGACCTTCCTCCACAGCTCTGCAGAGGAGGGTCTGGCTAGTCCACACAGCATTCTGGGATGGGAGGAAAACGTGCTCTGGTTTATTGGCATTTCTTTTAAACCAATCACAATCGTCATGGCCGGACGGAGTCCCGGTGCCGATGCAAAATAGTCTCAGGAAGGAACATGTTTTGGTGTATGTATGTGTATGTGTATGTTCAAAAGTTGTTTTAGCAACAGAAACCTCAGATTGGACAGATAGTCTAGCTAGCTGTCTGGATTTACCCTGCAGAGATCTGAGGACCAGTTAACCATAGTCTTCTTTAAAATACCAACATAAAGAAAGCGGAAGGTAATGGAAAGAAAGAGTGAAACCCTACGGAATTTCCGGAGGCAAGACTACTTGCTGATAAATGATGGATTTCCGTGTGATATGTGATCCTCCAATTTCTGTTGTTGTTTTTTTCATTCCGTAACATTGGATGAAGGGGTGTGGTCAGCTCTGTTTCTCTACTGCAGCCGTCTAAAAGCTACTCATTACATTTAGGATCTCAGTAAAGGATTTTCACGTAAGTTCAATCATCACGTTTATTAGTAGTATAGATAGGGGCCATGTCATTATGTTGTGTATTTCCCAAACCCTTTCAACTATCCAAAATGTGTTTAAAGTAAAAACAAAAAAAAATATCTATATATGCTACAGTGTCTTATGTTCATCAAACACATTTTTTGTCAAAATCTGTCTTTTTTTTATTAAAGCATTTATTGAAATGTGAGTTATGACAACCTTCCACTTCCACATGCAAGATAGGAAGCAGAGAATGATGAGCTGTGATATGTTTGGGTGGAAATAGCCCGAGGCAGTCAAATACAATCATTAAAATTACTTCAAATTATCATTTCAAACTACTTCTTATCAATTAATGGAGTCAGTTTACCAACTTTGCTTCAATTTATGTTCTACTGAAAAAAATGGCATTATTAGTTTAACAAGAAGAGACATAAAGAAAGGTTAGATGCTACATAAAGATGAAAGTCTGGTACTGGTCATACATGCTGGTGTTGACTGGAAGCTGCTTTCTTGTATGACGCTTACATTTAACTTCGACATATTATTCGTTCAGTTATTGTCACTTTGGATTTACATTTTTTTAACCTCTTCAACCTCGCTACAAATGCATGCTGTGCAGCCAAACATTCACACCCACACAACTTTAGTAGCTGAGCTTTTTACACTGATGTTGATTGTCATGAGGTTTCTGTACCCAGGGTACCCACGGGGTCTTAAAAGTCTTAAAAATTTGTCTTAAATATAATATTCGAAAATAAGCCCTTAAAAGTCTTACATTTCTTTAGAAAGTCTTACATTTCATTCACAAAGTTCTAACATTTGTATCGTCCTTTAATAACAACTTCACTGTTTAGTCACAAAGCATGTATATATCGAGTACAGTGAAATGTTGTATTACGTTCAAGTACTTGGTAAACAATTATTTCCATATCCTAAATTCCTTTCTAATATTCCATTATATCCTACCCACTGTTGCCAATATGTTCATGAAGTTGCTATAGCATTTCATTCTAAATGGTATTAAAAAGGTCTTAAAAAAGTATTCAATTTAACTCGTGGAAACCTGGGGGGACCTTGTGTACAGTAATCATATAAAAAAGGCAATAACCTTAATTGTGTTGACTGAATAGATGCGATGGGAGTGAATGTGGGTTTAAAACCACTATCAAGCTCCTCATAATGAGACTGTGTATAGTTGATAAGTGTGCATAACGGGCCCATTTTGAAATGTGTATGGCGTTTGTACTGTATACAGGGGCTGTGTGAAGGACTGAATGGCCCTTTACATTAATACAATATGTCACTCATAATAACTTACTGTATAAACTGTACATGTCATCATAATGGGTTTATGCACAGGTGATTAGTGTGCATTACAGAGCATTTTTGTAATGTATACAATGGTTGACATTGGCTCAAAACTTAACAACTGGGTATAAAGTGGAATCCAACCCATCTAGAATAGTCAGGCTACATGTAAAGTAATATAATGTAATGATAAATCAAAACCAGTTACGGTTTGAATATTTCAACATTTCAGTGTAAACATAGATTTATTGACAATCATACTGCAAAATACACAAAATACTGTTTCACCTGAAGACAGTTATCACATACACTTACACATTGTTGCGGATGAAAATACACAAGAAAGCCCACTTAGGCTTATTTCCATTGTGATCCTCAACATCATGTAGCTTTAGTTACTGAAAGAGCTGGAAGATAATCCAGAATATGTATGTGATACTGGAGATCTGCCTCATGACACGATCTTAACAACTTTAAAGCGTTTTATTAAAGCATTATTTTTTTTTAATACAACATATATAATTGAATATTAGCTGATGCCATGCAGTGTTTACCTGTTCTAATCTTTTCAGGATCATCCTCAAGGTTGCAGCCAGAGTGTGGAAGGCGCTCTGCTCTGTAAGGTGTGCAGCACTAATCTAAGTAGGTCAAACTATCTGCAAAAGGAACGCTACTCCACAAACTTTCCCGTCGTCGACGCAATCACAGCGAGGGCAGGGTGGGGGGGGAGAAGAAAAAAACAATTCACTTGTCACAAACTTGACACCTTTCTCCGTTTCCAGAGGAGGGGGAGGAGGTGAGGGAAAACAGAAAGAAGAAGAAGAAAAAAAAACTCCAAAGGATTGTTTCATTGTTCTGAAGTTTTCCCTCCCTTTTTGCTTTGCCTATCGTTGCCACTGAAATCAACACTTACCTTGTCAATGACAACCTGGAAAATTGCCAGACATTAAGGGGAAGTGCACAGGGCATGCAGTGTGTATATATATGTGTGTGTGTGTGTGTGTGTGTGTGTGTGTGTGTGTGTGTGTGTGTGTGTGTGTGTGTGTGTGTGTGTGGCGGGGGGTGACTGTGTAATACCTGGTCCCAGGGGCAGCAGGCAGGATGCTAAAATAGCTCCTTGCTCGCTCCTGCTCCAGTGCAGGATGGGGTTTTTGTCAAAAGGTTGCCGCTTTTTTTCTAGCTGTGCGAAAACCTGTGAAAACAGGAGCAGAGTTCGTCTTCAGGGACCCCATTACGAGGCATTGTGAAATTATCCGAGCTTGATTAAACCTGCTGAGCTCTCTGACAAAACGATCCCTATAATCACAGCTGGAGAGACAATAAGCTAAACCCCTTACGGAATAATGAGAGTGCTCTCCTTGCATTTTTCTTGATTTGAAAGAAAAAGGGACGCTTCATGTCCGTGTAGTGCAGAATTTGGGAGAAATATACAGAATGTATAAAATGAAAAAAATAGCCAAAGCCAACCGCTCCTCTTCAAAATGTCCACACATCTCACAGCGTAGCAGTAACACCAATACAAGAAAAGGGAAATCTCACGCCTGTAAAAGTGTGAGATTCAGATGCAAGCTTTATCCTGAGGACCGTTTTTGTTGCTGTATTTGGGACTTCTCTGATTTGTAGCGGAGGAGTAATCACTGCCAGAGCAAATTCATCTGTTTTTGCGGTAGCGGTACGTTTCAGAGAAGTTGTCGGACACCTCGGCTCTGAAATGTTCTCTTATACTCTGAAACTGCAGCACTATCGCCATTTGTCTGTTTGCTCAAAATTCCTTACCTATATGTATGGAAATTTGCAGAAGGCCCCATGCACACCTAGAAATGCCCAGACAAGACTAGAAAAGACTATTAGAATGGAAAAGGTGACTCAAAAGACAATGGACTGCATGGGGTCTGTTGGCTTATATTAAGCATGTACACAGGGGCTTGGTACAGACCAAAATGCTTTCTGAACTACTCTGTGTCAAACATGTTTTTAAATCCAAATAGCTAGTCTAGTTATCATAAGGTAAGGCAGGGAATTATCATACTTTTAGATCTAGACTGATGCACTCACACATTACTATTGGCCAGGCGTCCATACTTACGCAAGGTGACATAACCCGATTTGTTCAGGTCCTATCCCCTGACCAATCGGCTATCCTAACCTTAACCACTCGAGGCCCTCTCTCTTCCCTTTCAAGTCCAAGCTGTCCTGTCAAAAAAAGGCCTAAAAAAAAAAAAAGAAATATGCCGGAAACACCTCCAGAGTTTATGTCCCGGGAATGCACACACAACAGATTTTTGATCAAATTCCAAACTGGATCATTAAAGTTGCTCTAATCAATATTTGTTATCCTAAAAGTGATTGGAATGACTATGTGTAATGTTAGCGGCATCACTTGTAGTCACACACCCACCGAGAATGATCAACCCGTGCCCCTGGTATAGTTGACTTAACTAAGATCGAATGTGATTCAAGCAGAAATTGAGTTGATGCTAAGATTCTTTTAGAGCTCCCTGAAAAAGTTATATATTACAGTTATTTCCCCCAAATCTATCTGTACAACTGATAAAAAAACCAACAATAAAAAAGTTAAGAGGAACCGCTTCTAGGATCTGACAGCAATGTCACATAAAACAGGTGCTTGGGATGGATCAATGTCCTTGAACAAAGGGAATGAATTCCCTCAAAAGCTCAAGGCACACAGTTTCAGGTCTTTATTATACAGCTACATGATTACTGTAAAAACAAGACCAATGCCTATCAATTTCTCCATCTAGAATTGGACTTGATTTCAAGAGGATGATTTGCCTCCATTCTAAAAGTGATTCCTAAACTGTCAATCAGAACTGAAGAAGGCTTTTGGGTGAGAGGTGAAAAGGTCTTTCAGGAATCTGTAAGAAGTCAACTTGCCTTTGAACAAAGTATTCCGTACTGTATGCTTTAAACAAACTTTAAATGACTAAGTGTCATCCCAACAAGTATGAAAACAGAGGTGACATTCAGATAAATGGTAATGATGAGCCCATTTTTGGACAGTGGCATTTATGGTGAAGTAGTTGTGTGAAGAATGAAAAGTTGGCATGCTTGTTGGATTGACAGTTTCACAGGTGTGCAGGTTTCCTACGGACTTTGCTTAACTTCTGCATTGGCTTATTTAAACATACTCAGTTAAACTTGGCCTGATTGGTCAGGATGTCCAGAAATTACAGTAATGTGTTCCCCATCCTACAAGTTTGTGTCACATTTGGCTTTTCTAATTCACTGTTAAAGAAAGAAGGGTGGCATTTGCGTAACCTGATCCCTCACAGGATTCAAACACAGGATATACTGGCTACATGGCGGCCAACACAGCCACCGCCAGGAGAGCATACCAGTCTATTTCTAATGAAAACACATAAATAAAACATGCAAATTTCTTAGCCAGTTGCTCTTGTCAGTTCCGCAGAGCTGTGTCCCGATCAACAAACCCGACTCATCCTCCGTCAGCAATCTCCAAAGGGCCGCGGCTCTCTCCCCACTGCATCGCTCTGCATTCATTTCCATACTGCCCTCTTTTGCTTTAAAAATCCTTACAATTCTGGCCTCTTTTGCATTTGGCCCCTATCTACTACCACCACCACCACCACCTCCCCTACCCAGAATGGGGAAATGCTGCTGTCCATGTGCTTATTCAGAGAGAAATGGCCTTTTGTCTCTGCTGCTCCCCGTCACAGAAGGTCACGCAGGCTTACCCCTGCCGAATAAAGCCTCGGCCATTGTTATAATTTGCATTGATGCATACAGAGGAGAGATAGGGGTGGCAGAGGGCAAGGGTGTGTGCGTATGTATGTGTGTCTATGAGTGGTGGTGGTGTTGGGGGGGGTGGGGGGGGTTTGGTGTACCATGAAGCAGGGTGGGAGGAGGTTATGCAGAGCGAGGACGTCTTTGCATGGAAATGTGGGCAATAGACGGACACCATATTATTTTTTGTGCCCCCCGCTTCGCCCTCCCAACCCACACATCAACACACACGCACATACACACACATCAGCCACCCCACACACCAACACACACACATCGGCCACCCCACACACCAACACACACACACATCAGCCACCCCACACACACATCAGCTACCCCACACACCAATACACACACATCAGCCACCCTGGGGGGGGGGGATGAAGGCCTCTCCCTTCCAAGGTCAGTGTCGAGGACTGAGCATGGCCAATCAGTATGCAGATCAGGGCTGTGATGTCGTTTAAGGGTATTGCTCTGATGCAATCACATTAGTTAGGCCAGGAGAGAATTCCCTGTCTGACCTCAATCATACGAGGGTCTGTGTGAGGAAGTGATGGGAGAGCGAGAGGGGGGAGAGATGATGTGGCATGTGACATATGGACAGATGGACTGACAGAAAATGGAGGGTTTAATGGAAATATGAAGTCCCCTTTACATGTTGATGCTGCTTGTAATGCCAGAAGAGTACATTTCTGAGGTTTGGAAGCAGTACATATTAAAGCTGGCATGCATTATGCTCGTCTTAGGATTTCAAAAGAGTGAAATTTTCCCTCACTTTCTTTCCGAGAGTGAGATAAGAAGATTGATATCGATCTTGCCTGTGTGTTGTTATTTTCATGTGTAGCATGAAGACTGGAAGCAGGGGGAAACAGCTAGCTCTGAGCTAGGCTAACCACATCCAGACTCCAGCTCTGAACTTAAAGGAAATCTTTAAAAACGTGGATTTAATATTAAACACTGACACACAAAACACTGACAAATGAGTTGTAACTAAGCAAACAGTGAGCACGCCATAATGTTTCTAGTCTCACATTGCCAGACCTTCTTCCACAGCGCTGCAGGGGAAGGTCTGGCTAGTCCACACAGCATTCCGGGATGGGAGAAAAACGTGCTCTGGTTTATTGGCATTGGTGCCGCTGCAAAATAGCCTCGGGAAGGAACTTGTTTTGGTGGAACGTGTACGTTCAAAAGTAGTTTTAGTCGTGCAACAGAAAACTCAGATTGGACAGAGAGTCTAGCTAGCTGTCTGGATTTACCCTGCAGAGATCTGAGGAGCAGTTAACCATAGTCCTCATGAATCCACCAGAGGTTAGACCGCCAACACAGAGACAGAGGAAGGGGACGGACATCCGGGTGGAATTTCCAGCAACACTCTGAAATCTCAAATCTCAAATCTCAAATCTTCTGACTGTTTACATTTATATGGTCTCATTATCAGCTCGTCAACCATCTGCAAAGCACTTTGAATTGCGTTAAACCTGTATGGAAGCTGCTACAAAAATAATGATTGATTGACTGATTGATTGATCGATTGATGGAACTTATATTTAGCAACGTTGCCACATCTCCCAACCTCATCAATTCTTTCAGGGAGCACAGTTATAACTGATAGAACAGATGGCCAGACCCTGGTTATAATAAACCATACTTTTCCTTAGATTGGTATCGACCTACTCATCCAACACAAATAGATATAATTCCCCCAATGTTGGACTATTTCTTCAAATTGCGGAGCATATTTTCCACAGTGCTTCACAAATACAATCATTGGTGTTTTGTGTTGCTCATCTTCTATTCCATGCAAATGTTTCTGTTGTCGGCTGGACAGGCTCTTGGTCAAAAGAAATCCTCTACACCAGTCAGCTTCAGCCTCAGAGGGAAGAATGTAATTTGGCCCCTCCACCACCACCACCACCACCACCCATCTCTCTTGCTTTTTAAAAAAAAATCTATGTCTGGGTTGTAAATTTCTTCCAATTCTTCCTCTTTCACTCCCTCTATCTTTCTACCCCTTGTCTGAATTAATGAGATGGGGTTTGATCAGGGCAGCCAAGTGTTCAGTGGGAAATCTCACAGCCCGCCTTGTGTCCCGTAATAGAATTTGCATCTAATGCATACATAAATCAAACATCTTTCTGGACATTTTCATATGCATAATGTCATTTCATCCTGTTTCTTTCCAAGTGGGGAGCTGTGCTGGGCTGAGGGTGGGGTGGAGGCGGGAGGGAGGGGGGGTTATATGTAGGTGGCAGTGGGGGATTGTAGTTGGTGCAGAGAGGTTATTTTGTTTTTTTTTGTTTTCTGTTTCTCTCAGTCTCACACTTTTTTTTTTGACTTTCTCCTAATGCTTTCAATTTATTTCGCTGACTGTGTAGCCGCAGTGAGAGGCCATGCATCGGAGATCTTTGGGGTTTTGGTTGTCAGATACTTTTATTGAGAGATAAAAAAAAAAGAAAAGAAAAAAAGACGAGAGAGTACATGTGGATATGTGTGCATGCCCACACGCCTCCGTCTGTGTTTGTAAGTGTGTGTGTATGAGGCATGTTGATGGGTGCTCAGAAGCAGTAGTGGAGGCCGCTTCATCACATCTCTACCTTATTCTTGGGGGCTTTGTTATGTAAATGCAGGAGAAAAAACTAGTAGATTCAAAGTGCTTTCTCTTCACTAGGAGGTAGGAGATAAAGCAAGTGACAAGGTGTCTTGATTGTTCTAGTGCTTTGCTATTCCTGTGCTAACAAGGCTTGATATTGTAGAATTTCCATTTGCAACCATCTCAATTTGCATGGCTCGGACACTGCTCATGTGCACTATCAACTCTTCCTGCTTCCAACGGCGAGGAGAGTAAAGACGTTTGGATGTAGGACAATTAAATATACCGGACCAAATGTGTCTGCATTGTGCTGTGTACAGTTACAGTTACACCTACAAACAGTGTTTGGATGCATTTTGCATCTTTGAGCTGCAGCACCACGACCATCTGCATTAGGTGAGAGTTATACAAGACAGCACATCACCTGATATTGTTTTTACTTCACTCATGCACTTAGCGCGCCACTCATTCCCTGCTGATTCTGGGTTTCTAGCTGAAGTAAATAAAGGTCCTTTTTGCACGTTTGAAAGGAAAAATATAAATCATTTTATGTGTTAATTAAGGATCCACAGAGACCAAAGACACACACAAACTGTACATGTATGAAAAGCTCACGACTCCACTTTGGTATTGCTATTGAATCTTTTCATACTTCTCACATGTTGCCACCTTTAATTCAAAAACACTGATAACAATTAGAAAACGCTTTGGCGTCAACCCGAAAGACTTAAGCACTTTGGAGATGTAACGCCATCAACAAAATGTGGCGTGAAGAATTTTAAAGAGAGAGAGAGAGAGAGACTGAGAAACTCAAAGAATATTGGACTTGGATAATATTTTAATACCATTTAGCTGAACGCAGCCACGCTGTTGCACTGGGTCGCATGTTACTTCATCATCATGACACACTCACGCACGCACGCACGCACGCACACACACACACACACACACACACACACTGTACTTTATTCTAACTTAATCCCACACACCGTCCTGCTGCCACCAATACTCACTCAAAATATGGATTACAATGATCTGAATCTTAAAAAAAATAGTGCCCAAATATGTATATATATATATATATATATATATATATATTTGTGAGCTGTTATGAAATATTGACATCTACATTATAGGAACCAATGGGCTTGGAGCTGAGAGCCACAGACAGGAAGTCAGAAATGGGATTAGTTGGCAATAACAAAAAAGTAGAATAACACCAGACTTACATCAAACTTCAGCTAAATTTAAATCAAGATGACCAAATTATGACTAAAACTATGCAAAAATGTAAATACGGAGCAGAATTGCAGATTTTACAGTTTCAGGGAAGATACAGTCCAATCACTGGTGACTCATAAGACAGAACCATTTGCAACATGACTCTTATTCTTAGCCTTCTTAGTATACTGTACCTGTCAAACCTGTAAATGTGCGATCTAAACATGAGGTGAATGTTTGTCTTTTCATGACTTTTGTGGTGCAGGATCTTTGTATGTGATTTTGGACAACCAGTGGTTGGGTTCTCTTTCTGAGAGGTGAGGACTATGTTTAAATGTATATACTGTACGTCTAACACATTACCTGTAAAAGGAAGTTTTTCCTCGCCACTGTCGCACCAAATGCTTTCTCGTGGGGAATTGTTGGGTCTCTGTAAATGATAGAGTAGTCTAAACCTACTCTATCTGCAAAGGGCCCTGAGATAACTCCTGTTGTGATTTGACACTAAATACAATTGAATTGAAATTACGTTTTCTAAAGAAGCATTTTATAATAAATAGGATGTTCTTAATACAAAGACGATAGAGAGTGAGGGGAATAAATGAGACAATGAGCCCTAAGCATATCACACACTCAGATAGTATACGGTATGTGTGTATATATTGTATATGCAAAGCACAATGATGTGACTTTCTCACTCATGTTCAAACATTTTTCAACTCTTGCACATGTGTCCTTCACAGTTTGTGCTGCCTAAAGCACATCTTTGTGTGTTCATCTGCACTTGTTTTCTTTCTTCAGCTTTGTGTGCGTTTGCGTTGCCTTATTTTTCTTCATGTCATATGTGACATCTTATCACATACATCCACTCTAGCTGGCTGAAAACGTTCCAAAGCCTAGACTGGCATGTATGAAGTTGTTGCTCTGAGCCATGTGGGTCAGGATGGCAGTGCAGCAGCAGGCAGTCAGCTGTGTGGTTGTGTGGGGTTTGGTGTGTGACATGCTGCAGGATCTCCGTGCTGACCTCGACACGGGCCGCGCCCCCCCGCTCTCTAATGTAATGTGACGAGGATGTGTCCACTCCCATAAATAATGAGAAGAGCTGGAAGCGCCGTCTCTGTGTTTACATGGCGATTAGGTGTCACCTCTCCTTCGTTTTGATATTAATTAAAATGTAATGTGTTTTCATTTATTTTGCTCATCTGACAGGCTGCCACACACAGTAAACAGGAAGTCATGAGCTGAGAGAAGCAGCCTCACTTTGTCGTGTGTGTGTGTGTGTGTGTGTGTGTGTGTGTGTGTGTGTGTGTGTGTGTTTACAAACCAACATTGGTTTAAGAGGTTTAAGTAGCAGGTATGTATGCCTATGTATGTGTATATATATATACAGTATATACTGTATATATACAGTATATGTACATACAGTATGTGTATTTTTTATGTCTATATGCTGTCAGTGGCCACTTTATTAGGTACATCTTAACAATCTGATGCAATGCAATCAAATACAACATAAAAAGGTTATAATGTTTAGCTTTTGATAGTTTGACAGTACTGTCAGAGAGATGTTAATAATAATAATAATAATAATAATAATGTATACTTCATTTTAATCTGCAAAGGAAATTGCAATGTTTTCACTCTGTTGTTATTATACACATTACACACAAGCCTGAATTACACACACATGCTCAGTACCTATACATGCTGTAATGGTGAGATGTCAAAACGAGGGGCGTGCAGCTGTCAATGGACAGGCACCCGGAGGATGCATATTACTTGTTTAAAGTCTTTTATGCTGTTTGTTCTTTTATGTGAAGCTCTATATGCTGCTAGCTCGGCCAGGACTCCCTTGTAAAAGAGATTCTGAATCTCAATGGAAATATTCCTGTTCAAATTAAAGGTAAACTGTGTAGTGTTTTAAGTATTTTATTAACTAAAATCAATGTCTTCATTCATAAATATGTCCTCAATGGTGTAAAATGACCTCTGCCAACGACCAGACTTATCCTCGTAAGCAAAGAATTTATTATCTGTATTTACATTGGACGAGCAAGTCCAAGGAGGCTTCCATGTCGTTCCGCCATTTTGAAAAACTATGATCGCTGAGAGGGACATAGAGCACTAGCCGACCTGACAACCCGTTTTCGTTCAGAGCCAGCGTCACGTGACTGAAACCAGCTGAAACGGAGAAGGGGCTCAGTGAGAGGCGCTTGTCACTGCACTTTAGTTCATAATGGAGGATCATCAGTGGCGGTTCTACATTGAATTACACCCAGGGCGAGACCCCCTTCGAACCCCCCCCCCCCCCCAAAAAAAACACAAAAACAAAAAAAAAACACAAAGTTGCAAAATTACTATATTATAGTGTATATTTATTTTAAGTTCTGATACCTTATACTGTCATATTTTGTGCAGAATTGTGTTCATTGTCTTTTGAAAATGTTGGAGGTGGAGATTGTTCACCTTAAAAAGTGTTTCCTGTTGTAATTGTAATAGTTAATAACTGGATTCTCTTGAGTGTGTTTTTCAAATGTTCTAATGAAAGATTTGTGCAATTGAGAAATATCATTTTCTCTTTCACAGCTTCTCTGTGCAGTGTGCGCACGGCACCTTCTCAGCAAGCAGGGGCGCCAAAAGTCTTTGCCAATTCCCCACACGGTGAAATGATAGATAATACAGTAGAAAACCGCTTCGAGGATTTTTTAAGTGCTCGTGCCGCCACCCCATGAGTCATAAAACAATGCGCCCCGGGCGGCTGCCAAAAAACACCACTGAGGATCATAGTTATGCTTGAGCCACAGGAGAAGGAATCCTTGTCGCCAAAAAAGCAAAAATTGTTAGACATGTTGTCATAGCTTCTTGGTACATAATGGCTACCGTAGTGGCAACACGCATTTGAAAAAGCGAGGCGCTAGAGAGCACTATTCGTTTGAATGCAAACTAGATGGGATATATTCCTACACAGTGTACCTTTAAGGTTAATTAAAACATCTAAAATGAAAAAGAAAAGCAATTATCCTGACATTTGTGTAGCTGGAACCAGCAAATGACAAAAAACTATTATTTGAAAGCAGTTGCCAAAAAGAATTCTGTCGATCGTTGCAGCACTGATGGATGGATGGATGGATGGATGGATGGATGGATGGATGGATGGATGGATGGATGGATGGATGGATGGATGGATGGATGGATGGATGGATGGATGGATGGATGGATGGATGGATGGATCAAAGTCAAAGATGATGCATTAACTGATCACTGTCCTGCTAAACTTATTCCATATCGGATTTCCACCAGAATTCCGTAACGCCTCTCTGACTAGAGAGATAGATAATGAGTGCACACATATATGTATTGTAGCTATATGTATATATTTATGTATGTATACATAGTTTTACATAAAGAAATCTTAACTCAAGGTGCACTTACTAGATTACTTCCCCCGAAGAATCGCATGGCCTTAATCAGAAGATGGAGTTGATCACGTCTTTCTCTGTCCTTGCTGTATTGTTTTCCATTTGTATTACTATATTTGTGTTTGGTCTTTTTACTTGTATCTCTGCACTATTTTAATAGTAGTTTATTGTTGCTTTTCCTATCGTATTTTTACTGTCTTTTGAATAACGTTCTAACCTGCGTTTTAAGCTCTATAAACATATAGGCAACTATAGTTAACTATATGTGTTATTAGATTTAAAAAGTGTTAAAAACAACACACTCTTTGCAGAGATTCCTGGTGACTTCATATTCTGTTTATGGTGTACCACACATGCCCAAAGTGTGTGTAAAAGTAGATTACTTGAGCTTGATGAAATGAATCAGGCACTACCCAGGCATTTGCACATTGCCTAAACAGTTAGACACAATCCCCTTAAAAAGCCAGCCCAAAATCTGGGACTTTACCGTGTGCTAATTGACACTATTGAAGGCACTTCTTTCTCCCACATTGGGCAGTTCTCATTCTGCTATCCATGCAGTTAAGATCCTTTACACCCTCCGTTTGACAATTTTTGAGGAGAACTTTGGCTTAACTCGTGTCATGAAACAACTCAGTGACCATAGATTGTATGTGGTAGTTTTTAGATCAAATCTTTCCAATTAGACTGTGCATCACCATGAAAAGTACAAGAATCAGATCACACAAACAAAAGCCAAGATGTTGTTTACAGCTCAAATGTGAAATCAAACAGAGAAGTGAGTAGCCAGTAAATGACAATGTGCAATCACCCTCTTCCAGTTCCAAATGCAGACTTGACCATATTTAGAAACCACCAACAGTCGGAGGAGTCCTCGCCAAGTGTATCATATCTATCCATTTGTCAATAGAAGCCACCTCCACAATTGCCATCAGGCTCTAACAGCACCCAGCAGCTCCACCACGTGCAAGTCTTCTCCTCGTCTCCTGCCAGAGCCATATGTGAGCCTGACAACTTCACTGGTGGAGGTTGGCTTCCAACAACTTCCATCAAGATGTTTTCCTCCTTTGCCGTAGCTGTGTGGATGCAGTGAGATGGAACCCGAGGCGGCGCAGCTGTAAAGGCAGGTGTTGGCCAATGTGGAAGATGCTGCCTCTCTGACTGGACATGCTATGCTTTCCCTCAGTCAGCTGCTGGAGAACATCTGGGCCTCGCTGGCTGATGCTCTGCAATGACTTGAGTAGTCTGTGCTGGACCGCTGTGACATGTTGACAAAGCGGCATCTGTGTGATTGGGAGAACATGAAGCCCTATTTATGCTCCTACAAGAGTTCGACAGACTTGGGTTTTTGAAGGTTTGACACTGCAGCTGCTGATACATTAGCTGATACTGTGTTTCACACTAATACTGCATTTGAATTTTATGTGAGATTTGTTTTTGTCTAGTTGTTAAGATGAATGTCCCAAAGAAAGGTCAGCTCAAACACATTTATATCAAACAGTATTATTCTTTAAAATAAACTGAAGCCTTAACATATCACATATTTAAATCACATGGCCATAGTTACGTCGACATGAGACGAAAGCAGCACGCACATCACTTGTCTCCTTTGTGGTGCAGGGAATTATTATTGTCCTGAAGATCCATTTCCAAAGAAAAAGGGAAGGAAATTCCTGCACACACTTGTCATTGGTGTAGTTGGTCGGTCGACGATTGGGTTGTGTCTGGAGAAAGATCCTTGTGACCGAAACGTCGACCGACCAAATAAACCAAATGGATTTGCTCCCATTGAGCTGCATGGGTCGGATGGCACATGCAGGCACACCAGCCAGGAGCGGGTTGCAGTAGTCTAGGGTGCGAGACCACAAGAGACCACTGCCTCCTGGGTGAGGAATGGACTTGTCCTCCTGATGCTGTGGAGAATGAGTCTGCAGGAGTTGGTCGTCACAGAGATGTTGGCAGCGAAGGACAGCTTTTCATCCAGCGTCACACCCAGGAAGAGCAGAGCATCGGTACTTTTCGGCACTGACTGAATCGCCTCCGTAGTATCAAGAATCTAAAAATGCCTTTTCATTCAAAAACAAATTTCAATACCTTAGGAGTAAATCTCATCAGTGTCAGTGAGTCAATGAGCATGCAGCATGCTTCTAAGATTTAGTTATGCTGGTGATTGGCTGTCTACATGTCGTAGAGATACGCAGGAAAAACACTTTGTTACGTGTGTATGTGTGTGTGTGTGTGTGTGTGTGTGTGTGTTGTATTTTGAGAGGCTTGACTACAGCGTGCATCACATACAGTCATGTGAACAAATTAAGACACCCATGCTAAAGTAGACTAAAAAGAGGAATAAAAAAAATAATCTTTAGGAAACTGATCTTAATGCCTTAATTAAAAAAAAAGAGGAAAAATCCAACCTTTAAGGACACCAATTTTCTTTGTGAATGAATAATGTATCGTAAATAAATAAATGCTCTTCCTTAAGATACAGGGGGCATAAGTAAGTACAGCCCTATATTAAATTCCCATAGAGGCAGGCAGACTTTTATTTTGAAAGGCCAGTTATTTCATGGATCCAGGATACTATGATCCTGATAAAGTTCCCTTGGTCCCCACATCATCACATACCCTTCACCATACCCCCCCATCATCACATACCCTTCACCATACCTAGAGACTGGCATGGGGTACTTTCCATAAAATCATCTCTCAATGCAAATCAAACCAGCTATTAGGCTAACTGAAATATAACCATGCCAGTCTCTAGGTATGGTGAAGGGGATGTAGGTGTTAAGGAGCTGAAAAAAAAAAAAGATTTGTACTGTTATGTGTAATGTTGTAATTTATTTTTGTTAAAATGGATTTTATAAAATTGGTATTGACAAAACTTTCATTCAGGAACGTTTTTTGAATGATACCCAGCCCTAAACTCACCACCGAGTTCTGGTGAAAGAGAGGTCACGGAGGGGAGATTCCTTCACTGGAAAGGAAGAGCAGCTCATTAAGATTTCCCCTTTGCTGTAACCAAGGGACCTAGAAATTAGGAAAACAGCCCTAAATAAACACATACTTCTTTGTAAGTAATAAAGATTTAGGGAAAGGATAAAAAATATGAGACGAGTAAATTAGTTCCTAGTTCATAAAAGGAACACTTACTGTATCCATACATTATGCTATTTCAAATAGTCTTATTCTATCTTACCTTATTGCTAGTTGCTTTACTTTATGTTACTGTCATTATATTTGTCACATTGTGGATGATCTTCTCTGCACCAGAACAGATTTTCCACAAAAAAATAAGCAGACAATATGCTTGACTTGATGTGGATTTGGACAGTTGGCGCTCCATTCGTCATGTTAAGTCTGCATCACTGTGAATGCAGGGAAACCCTCTGCAATTGTATTGGGATTGTACATTTCTGTGGTGAAGCCCTGCTGTTATTTCCTGATGATGACAAATATACAGTAAACATACATTAAACTGCCCATTACATCCCCTACTGCATTATATAAGACCAAATACAGGGTTTCAGGCAACAATGCTGCTTCCCTTGCATTAGACAAACAACCTATTGAAGAAATAAGATACAGCTCCGGCTTTAAGAGCTCTCCCCTGATAACAAAGCACGTATCAGAATGTGCAGGTAGATTTATTGGGGGCAGCCAGTCATGCAGTCGTCCCCCCAGTCGTGTAATGAAGCGAATATACAAGCCGAGTGGTCAGAGAGGCCCGGGCTAGTTAATGACAGCCGATATCTCTGAGCCCGGCGACGGCGAAGGCTTGAAATATTTGCTCAGGAGACTCGCCGGGGGTTTCAATCTCACCGCAAATCCATTTATATGTTTGCCCGCTGATTTATGGCCTTATTTTAACTGTCTTCTACATGCAAATGTGCGGCGACCGCTAAAGAAATATACATAATGTGATTCTCAGGGTCATCCCTCCAGCCTGTCAGGTTGAGGAGGTAGGTGGTATGTGTGGAAGTGGGGTGCGGGGAATTATACTTTTCGGGGGGGTGGTGAAGGCACAAGGTGGCCGTCCAGCTCCCTGGCCCTCATCTGAATAAAGCCCCCATTAGGCCTTGGGCAGATATTCATCATCCCCTTCCTCACCACTATCATTATCCCCCCACATAGGTTCCGACAAGCCATAAGGTGTGCTGTCCATTGATACTGATGGTAAAGCACCAGTGGGACTATAATTTAATTACATTTGAAAATGTACGATGGTTTCTATAAATGTATACTTATCCGGGGCTTTGCGCGGCTAATAAGTAACTATTTGATTATCTCTATTTCGGTTCCATGTAATTAGGACTCTATCATGTCTAATTTAGAATTTAATTGATTAAAGCTTAAATGTGTGATCCAGCCATTTCTCCTTGTCCACCTGCACACTGGAGGTCTTCACTGTCTCCTGTCTTACACAGGAGATACTGATTTGAAAATGATTCGCGGGCAGGCAATTATGATCATATATCCTGACATGTGAAGAGCAACTTTATTAAAGAGATCTGTCATGGCGGCTCCTCCGCCAGTCTCCCTGCGTGGACATGACAAAGTAGATTCATCAATTAAGGCCCAGCAATTGCATTAGGCGGGGGATTGCCTTTACATTTTCTTTCACATTATTTCACACATTTTTCACATGGTGGTATATGTTAATAAGGCCGCTCAGGCAGGGCTACCAAGGCTTTGGTGAAAAGTGCTGAAACTCTGGCTTCAACACGTCTTATCTCTCTGCAGATGGAAGGGTGGACAGCTGCTGTTTAGCACGTGTCATTTAGAGATGTGTTACCTAGATACAGAATGAAACTTGATTACAACACAATGCAACACAATGTGTAAATCTGAATTCTTGGATTTAACTACTAGAGAAATGCTTTCCTACTGTCTGTGGAACGTAGGGAAGTACCTCCAATGAAATTCTTTTCAACAGTATGTTGTGGTTATGTTGCCACACACAATTACAAAAAATTACACAATCTGAGCATGTTTAATACAAAAAAACCTAAACTTGCTCATGTGTTCAAACGAATAAAAATGAGTCCCATTTCCGCATTTAACCAAGTACTAGACTGGAATACAGTTTTGAGGTGCTTAAGTATTTATTGTTATGTTATTTTTTACAAGTACTCCACTACATATGTAATTCAGACTCATCAGACAAGGGTTTTATCAATATTTTATCATTCTGAATAATAAACCTGTATTATATTATCTTTATTTTCTCATTATCTGATCTTCGATTTAATTGTTTCTGATCGGTTGTTTTTTCCTTAATTGTTGTTTATTTGAAAAATGGTATAAATATATATACCAATATATATAATATACTCTTTGAAATGCTCGGACCAGCCAGAAGCAATATAGCAAGTCACTTCGTCGTTGACGATGGTTGACGTTTGCGGTGTAGACGGGGTAGTAGTCTCACATAGCCAGACCTTCCTCCACTGCGCCGTGGGGGAGGAAGTTCTGGCTAGTCCACACAGCATTACTGGATGGGAGAAAAACTTGCTCTGGTTTATTGGCATTTCTTTAAACCAATCACAATCGTCTTGGGGCGGTGCTAAGCGCCGGACGGAGCCCCGGTGCCTCTACAAAATAGCCTCTGGAAGAAACTTGTTTTGGTGGAACATGTGTACGTTCAAAAGTTGTTTTAGACGTGCAACAGAAAACTCCGATTGGACAGATAGTCTAGCTAGCTGTCTGGATTTACCCTGCAGAGATCTGAGGACCAGTTAACCATAGTCCTCACAAATCAGCCAGAGGTTAGAACGCCAACACAAAGGAAGAGGAAGGTAACAGAATTTCAGCCGGCACAGGAGCAATCCTGGAAGTGGAACGTGGTGGATATAGACTGGACGGGGTCTGTGTGCTGCTGGGCAGGTAATGCACAGCGGGTTTCAAACAGTGACTTTCAAATTCTACTACCAATGTTAAAATTAATAACAAAATAAAAATACTTATCCAGTTATTAGGTTCCTGTTTTTGTTTGTCTTCCTAGTTCAAATTAGTATAAAGTTTGGAGTTAGTTTTAATTTCACCAATTATTGTACCATACATTAATTACAGGTAATAACACTTTGAGCTATGCATGTGACATTGTATTGGTCAGATAGCCTAGATGGTTTTGTATTTTAGGATTTCAGTATGATCTTTAGTATGTGAAGATTATTTTTCTTCTGTGGGTACAAATGGATTTTTCTGTCCAGCGCTTTACCAGGCCAAGCCAAGTCATCCGGATATGGCTCATTTAAATGCAGAATCTCAAAGCAAATCTCGGTTTTAGCCCATTCCTTTTTTCCCTTTGAGAAATTAACCATTCTATTCACTGCATACATTTTCAGGTTTTGCCTGTCTGACACTCTGGGGTGTTGAATTTTTTATAGCAAAAAAACGGTCTAATAATTGTTGAACAGATGTAAGTGTTGGAGTGTGGGCTCCGTCAGAGCTCATAAAATGGAATTAGCATGTTAACCTTGTCTATGCCTGGGAATGGATGGAGAGGGAGGGGCGACGGCAGTGTAAAGGAAAAGCAGAGGGAGATGCACTGACTGAAATGAACTCCTTGGTTGGGATTAATAAGGCGGACTGGTGCGCTGGGCAGCCTAGGAGGCAAGCAGCCATGGGAGCCAGGAATTGAAATAGGCTCTATGTGATATCCCATAAGCACTGAACATACATGTGCTCTGTATGTATGACAATATTCATCCTTTTCTCCATGCATGTAATGATCTCAGCCTTCCCTGTCACCCAGGAGTCTCATGACTAAAGTTTGGAGAATGGAAACCTTTGAAGGAAGAATGTGGCACTACCGCTGACAGGAAATCTCAAGAAAAGAAACAGTAACAAGTCATGGGGGATCTTGTCTTCACTTACATGTAGATCTCTAGCCTTAATCCAGGACCATGTATCCCAGCCCTGGATTGGCTCCCTGAACCTGCAAAATGTTGTCAGCGTCTCGTAAAAAATGTTGTCAAGGGAAGAAAATACAAATTGATCAGTTGGAAGCATAGACTGTATTTAAAACATGCACGTAGCATCGGTGACGTCACCCATTGGCTCTTGGACTGGCATTTTAAAGCCAGGTGTTTGCATTTTGGCCGTCACCATTTTGATATTTTGGAGCCAGAAGATCAGGGTTGGCAGATCACTGAGCTGCTTGTTGTCTTACATCCCATGCAACACCATGGTTTCCCAAAGAATCCCGAAACATAAAACCACATAGAAACACAGTAAATACCATCAAATTCAAACTGACTCACTGATCAGTGAGATCAAAGTTCAGCCCAGACTCTGGGCATTTCCCTTTCGTTCACCCTCATGTCGAGATGTAGTGTGAGAAATATGTTATTTCTAGTTTTTTTTCCACAACATCTGTGCTGGTCGCTGGTGTTTAAATAAACAAGTGTCGGGGGCTTGAAAATGGATGGTGTTTACAGTCTTCTGGATTGGATACTGCTGGGTCTTTGGCGTGTTACTGGCATCACTCGACTTGCTTGATCTGGTCCGTCTCCGCAGTCCCCCCGGCTAGCTGAATAATTTAACACTGACCCGCGCCTGAGCAAACGGCCCTGAAGTTTGACCTCAAGATTTGTTTTAACTGCGAGGGCTCAAAGTAAACGCTGTGCGGCTCTCGGCACGGCATGTAAACTTGTGTGTCCCTCATGTTTATGTAATGTTGAACACAACTCTCTTTTCAACCCTCTAGCCTCTCCTTACTTGCCCCGCAATCTCTGATCTACTTTATCTCTTCTGCTGGCCTGTTCTGGGACTTTTGATGCCTTTAGTGCGTCACATTTTGGTCCATTTCTGATTTGTTGTGCTAATCGAGAATCATATGCTACCAGCTCTGGCTTGAAATGAATAATTTTCCAAATTGATCCCATCAATTCACCCCATCACACACTTCTTTTTTGAACAATTACGGCACCATTTATTCCAGGCCCCTGAAATGCCTCCTGTACCTTGATGAAGCCCTTTAATAAAAGCCCATTAATACTTTGCATAGCCGTATGATATAAATTCACCAGCTGTTAATTACATGAGCCTGTGAATAATTTACAGTCTAAAAATAAATTGATAGCACAGCAGTCCATTGGAGCTGCACAGAAAGACAGGAGGCCCCTTGATTCAAATGGTGCTTGTGTTGTGTTTACACCTCCCACAGAATACACAATCACCTCTGATGAGCCTAATCATCCCCCTTGTGCTGTCGTATTAGACGGGGGCCATCAAGAGCTAACTGATCCACTGTAACCCGTGTATGCAGCTGCGTAGTGACATCATATCAATATTTAAAATCGTTCTTATGCATGTATTCCGGCTTGTCCGACTTCATTAAGGCCATTCCTCATCCCTCAGGCTGGGACACGTTCCCTCCGGAGCGCTCAGATGAAGGCTGGTAAGAGATGCCACCGCTGCTCGGAATCTTCTCATGCAGGCCTATGTGCTATGCTAGTATCTGTGTCCATTACAAGCAGGAGTGAACCACAGAGTGTACATGTGTGTACACATCCTGACCTCACATTGTGCTAATCTATGGGCTTATGCTCCTATGTGTGAAGCTTTGACATATATCTGTGTACTCCATACTTTAGACCTCTTTTGAACACGACTTATTCATGCTAGCTAGCTGTCTGGATTTACCCTGCAGAGATCTGAGGAGCAGTTAACAATAGTCCTCAGAAATCCACCGGAGTTTAGAAGGCCAACACAAAGAAAGAGGAAGGTAACGGACATCCGGCCGAAAAGAAGGCCATTTCCGGTGGCACCGGATCAATCCAGGAAGTGGAACGTTGTGAATATAGACTAGGTCCAAACTAGACCTCTCATTTTGTGAAATGAACGACAACTTGTTTGTATATGATTATACTCATTTCTGATTTGCTAGGACATGTGCAATAACATCCTATATCAGGACAGAACTACTTTCAGTCAGGAGTTTAACCTAAGCCAGTATGCAAGTAATAAATCATCCATTTACCATTTATTGGGTGTCTGCCGTGCGCGGTCACGGAAGGCTTGTATCATGTGGACGCGCCGACAGTTTTGTTGTCATTACTTAGAATTCCTCATGGGGGCGACAGAAACTACGCACTATAGCTTTAACTATAATGTTAACGTTAGCTAGCCTAGCTACCTTGCTCTGTATTTATTGTTGCTGAATGCAGATCCCATTTGATTTTAATGCTGTGACAACTCACAGGTATTCATGTACTTGTATTTTTGTGTTTTATTTCTGAACCGTAACAATTCACAGTGAATCGATCAATAAATACATTTGTTAAAAAATATTATGTGTGTTTATTTAAATGAGCTACGCTTCTCTTATAACACGACAATAGCCTGTCAGAACTTTCTGTATTTGGTCCAAAGTGCATTATATTCCATTCCATTTTTTATTTATTTTGAATTGTCATCTGCTGTCTGAATCTTGTTTTCCTTTACATAAATAAATAAATAAATTGATGCAAACAAATTCAACAGAATGCAGGAATTGAAGTGTGACAGAGGTAGAATCCACAGACCTCCAGCTTAATATGTGACACCCCCAATGTTAATATGAAACCGATGCCCTTGGTTCCATGGTCAATGTTCCTATAATGCAGATATGCTACAAACAAGTTTTACCCCTGTTTAAATTATAGCTGACAATAATACACATCAGAATAATTATTTGGTGTTTTAAGTTCCTGTTCAAGTTGAGTGATGGCTCATGCCAGGCTGTGAGAGCGGCTCCATTAGCTGGTCTAAAGCGGACAAAAATGAAACATAAGCCTTCAGTCTAGCAGATTGGTGAAAAAAATATGGTTGGCCAGGCACTTACTGTAGGAACCGTGTTGAGTTTTATGCAGCACTTACAATCCGCTGGCGGACTAACAGCTCCATTAAATCCAACCGCAGTCCCCTATTCAGCTGCTAATTGATACCAAGGTCTGAGTTTGTCAAGGCAATTATTAGTATGTGCTTAAACTGGATAGTGATGGCCTTTGTGGGAAACTCAAACAGCAGGGGGCTATTTCACTTTTAAAGGAACAGCACGGTTAATAATAGGTAGAAAAAATGATCAGTGTATCACATTGGCAAAAGATGACATCAATATGGGGATTTTCAATTTCACCATTCATTAGAGTCCCAGATTTAAAAGAAGGGAGTATTGGGGAGTTAATTTGAAAGGAATTAGGGTCTGTGTGTGTGCTGGTAATTAACACTACACACACGCATGACTCCACGATCAGATCTGAAAACCCATGACACCAACTTCCAGCTCTCCATTTTTTACGTGCGCCAGTTACATTCCATTGAACATGGCTGAAAGGGGCCCTTTTTTAGCTTCTGTTCTCCAGTGAGAATGCTGTTATACTGTCTAATCTTTGGCCATGTACTAATCATATCAAGAGGGGTTTACAATAGTAAATCACCTATCAACCATGTCCATCTGCTGTCATCAGAGCAGTGAACATGACCATATGACATACAGTTATACTTTAAGGCTATAAGGAAAAATGGATCCGGCACACACGTGTCATAAACTTAGGTCTGAATATGTCCATATGAGCAGTTATGGGAAGAATAATTTGACGTTCGCCAACAGAAGCACACAGGAGTTGTAATTCCACTGTTTGGCCGCTAAGTCAAATTGGCTTCAAAGCCCGGTGCCCTTCCTATGGGCCTGATACGGTGACTCCGGAGAGCCAGAATCACTGACCAATCAGAGCAGACTGGGCTGTTTCGGGAGGGGGGGCTTAAAGAGACAGGCGCTCCTACAGTGCCTCAGACAGAAGGGGGATACAGGTGCAGTAGCCACCAACAGTATGAGAAAAATAGTGGGTTTTTTTTAAACATTGAAGCATGTAAACATGTTCTAGTAGAAACACAAAATACAAGAATGAACCTGAAAATGGTATATAATAGCTATCCTTTAATACAGCACTTGCAGTCTGAGGGTGCAGTCTAACATGTAGCCAATATCAGTGCCCCCAATCAAGGAAAGTGGATACTGTTTTACTGTTTTCACCTGTGACAAATATGAATATGGACCTGCTAATGGCACCCAATGTCTACATGAAACTGTTTTTGATAGTATCATGAACAGGCCCATTTATTGTTAGTCTGATGACTGTTATATTATGTTCATCTTGCATTTGTTATTTATGGATACGGACCTGTTTATGTGTTGTTGGGGATATTATAAACAGGTCTACTTACTGTCAGTCTGATGAATACTGTTTTCATCTTGTTTTGTGGATATGGACCTGTCAGAAAAAAACATCTCATGTCTGCTTGTTGTTAAGATTATTTTTTGGGGCTTTTCCCTTTATTCGATCGTGACAGTGGATAGACAGGAAAGGAGGAGAGAGAGAGAGAGAGAGAGAGAGAGAGAGACAGAGAGAGAGAGAGAGAGAGAGAGAGAGAGAGAGGGGATGACACGCAGCAAAGGGTCGCTTCGAACCCAGACCGCTGCCAAGGACACAACCTACATGGGGCACACTACTACACCTACTGGGTGAGCTAGAGGCCGCCCCTGCTTGGTTTTTTATATATAACTTTTTGCACTTCTGTATCAAGCCTTGTAACCAGCTTTACTTTTTATGTATGAACTGGCTGCTGTGAAATAATTTGTTATAATGATACTAATAAAGTGGGAAAAAAGGTATGTGCTTGACTAGTTTATTTCATGTAGTAATATATATATATATCAGTGATAAATAACACTTATACTGTAAGTTATTTGTAGCCATTATTTGACAGTATTCTGTTTGGCCCACAGCCCCCCAGTGACTTTCCATCTAAGCCCACTTGCCAGTGGCGTAACGAGCCAACACTGGGCCCCTAATCAGGATTATCAAGGCGGGCCCCCCTACTACAGCACGTGATGACGGCGCAATGTCCACGAGTAGGCTACCATCAATAGGACAGGACAGGATCATAGAGACACAGTATATAAGAGATGAGATGACTGACAAAATCAGGAGTAGCCTACGTGCATCACAACAACAACAACAACAAAAAAACACTGGTGAATGCATCATAACACATGACAAAACACACAAGGGCAGTCCCTCCAGGATTTCGTGGCCTTTTTTTTAGATTGTTGCGGCCCAAAATGCCTGATTTTGCGATAAAAGTTGCGATGTCTTTTGTATGTTTGTTGCAATGAAGTTGCAGAAGACAGTGAAAGTTGCAAAAAAAGTTTTTTGTATAGTTCTTTAAAAATTAAAAAAGAAACTTGTTTTGGGGAGAATAATAATTATTACTATTAATTAATTACTCTGGGCTGAGATTTCCTAGGAACCTTACCAAAAAGGCTCAGGATGATGTAAATGTTGGTATAATATGAAAATGGCTGGTGGATTTAAGACAAAAAGTAATAATTTATTGAATGAATCAAATTTGAACATATGTGCCAGTGGCTTGTTGATCTTTACATTGTTAGTTCATTTCCTATCCTGGGCTGGGACACACATTCATATGGTTTAATAAAGTACTTATTGGACTTTAACTTAGCACTGTCAATAAGGAGTGTAGCTGTCTTCAATTTAGGTCATCCTGTACGTCTCATCTCCGGTTTTTCCTGCATCCTCCATGTGTGATTTTGTGTGTGTGTGTGTGTGTCAGTCGCGGGGGGAACTCAGCAGCCCAGCCCGCTGCAGAGCTCAGACAGGATGTAAACAGCAGCAGCTTTCAGTGACTTTAGAGTGAAAAAACATTACAGCGTACATTGATGTTAAAATGTTTACAGGTCGGCAGGACGGTCTGAAATGTTCTACACGGTCTTTCGTTGTACGTTTTGTTGGTAAATGTGAGATGTTCGAGTCACACACGTGAAGAGAACGGTCTCTGAAACAAGGAAATGAATTTGACCCGTTCTCACTCCCGCTTGGTCAGTGGCCAAATGCAATAGGGGGCCCCAGGTGTCAATCAATATCTTCCAGTCACGCGGGCCCCTGATTGGTCCGGGCCCGTAAGCACCGCTTACCCTGCTTACCGATAGTTACGCGTCTGCCACTTGCTATTGAATTTGATCAGCCCTGGTGTGCTGGCTGTGCACTACAATAAAGTAAAAATATTAGCTTGTGGCTATAGAGCCAAATAAATAAGCGAATTAGCATAAGCATCTCCAAGTGTTACCAGACAAAATAACGGACTAAAATTCAAAATGTCAAAGTAATCTTTTAATACACTTTGACTTCACGCAACACGTTTGTGTGTTTTTTTTTCTCCGCGTTGCTTCTCATTTGTCTGCTCGCTCTTTGCTGTGTAGCATCCGTCCTACAGTGGAAATGGCCAAAGAAAAGTCATTTGAGTGAAAGATGAGGAGAAGCAGGGCTAATCACTGCGTGGTTCATAAGCTAACTGATAGAGGAGGTGAGTGAATGGGTGATAGAGAGGTAAGAAGGGAGGGAGAGAGGGATGAGGACCAGGGATGATACCCACATGAAATACAGCAAAGCCCGTCACAATGCGCTAAGAGGCGAGTCAGCACAGCTGCCATCGGCATTTTGTTTAGGATTTGTTGCATCTTTTTTCTTCCTCCTTCCTTTCACTCTCTGAAACATATAAAGCACACTCCCACCTGGACCTCATTCACCAACCAAAGGCATTTATCTTCACACACATTTGCATCAGAATTACCTCCAGAGGTACTGATGTTAAACTCTCAAACCACTGATTCTGCGGATCACTTAAGCCCCGAGCTTATCTGGGTTATTATAATTTTTTGGAAGGATTTATAAAATCATATTTCATGAGGGAACGTTGAACCGCAGACCATTCCCAAGGTGTTATTTCCAAACATGCACACAGACACACACACACACACACACACACCCTTGTTTACCTATTTGGTGGCTTGGCATCGTGGAATGAAGCACGTATCTTTCTGCAAATCCGCTTTGGCTCCGTTTATGGATACTTCTGTAAATTGCCTCGTTGCAGATCAGGCTCAAAGTTTTAAAAGTTGATCAGTAATTTGCAGAGTGGAAACTTTAACCGGAGTGAACCAATGAAATAGGTCACACAGACAAGGACATTCTGTTTGGAGAAATATGCCTTTTTTTCCGATGCAGGAACAGAGTGGGTGATATGTAAGTTAATATTGAAGATGTAGTTAGATCATTTTATATATTATGATATATGTAAAATTTCAAATATTTAGGGGCATTATACTGTGCACTTAAATGTACAAGAAAAAAGTCTTGCTGTAAACCCAGCGACAAAGACAATTTCAAGCTACACAGGAAGTAGAGACGGTGAAAAAAGGGATATTGACGTTTTCATCTCCATCTCCCACAGGCCTCAAACCATGAAGCAGGTGTCTCAGCTTGTGTTCAGGAAGTTCATATCATGAACAGGACTTGTTGGCTTGGGTGGAGAAGATGGAAAGCATTTTCTCTCTTGCATTGGTGGTTAACATTACCTACAACAGCACTTCACTTTGGAGAAGCATTTTTCTCCTTCTGTACAGATAGCTTCTTAGAGAATCTGATAGATGAATGCTCACACTGTAATGTACATTGTATTGTCTAAGTTCACGATTTGATCTTCCATTCAACTCGGTGCATGAAGGAAAGGAAAGAGGCACTTAGACTGGATGTCTTTTCAAAGAGTGTGCAATTCGTAATTGCCTTCATATGTTTTTTTCCTGCCTTTTGTGAGGCATATGGTGTCTTTTTCACTTAAGTGTGGATTGCCTATTTGTCTTTTCAGAGTCAGGGAATTCATGTCACCCCAGCTTTTATGCAAACTCACAGAAACTAAGCTTTTTCCCTCTGAATTGGACATTTTTATGATTATAATTTTGCTACCTAGAAAAGTTGCCCACAGGGCTTCCAGGCTCTTATATTTAGTGTCCCGTTGTAATGTCCGGGGAACTTTGAAAACATTAGCGATCAGAATTTTAGACTAGGTTATAAACTATCCAGATTATCACATAAAAACTAAAATTGGGCACACCTGAACTGTTGGTATCCTTCAATGTACAGAAAACCTGCGTGCATGCTACGTGTCCAGCTACGTTAAGTTCGGTAGTGGTACATGTTCGGGATTGTTGAACCTGGAAGTCTGCCTTTTATCTATGATTGATGTTTGCAACAAAAAGTTTGGGCAATCATTTTGCCATTTGCCTTTTGTTTTCTCTTCAAATTCAGTTTGATTAACTCAGGGGTTTGACGACGTGTTTCTTTTCATCTCACTTTCTTTTAAGCGTTATTGCCACATTCCCCGATCTGGGCAATTAACTTGGCAAGTGCAGTGTTACTGTTACTAGTATGGTCAAAACTACGACCAGGTTGTGATTAACCCAAATTATCCCAATTATTAGTGTAACCACTGTCATCAAGCTTTGGGAATCCTACCTCTGATTTATACTCCATTTACTTTTGCTTTAGGTTCAATTAGCTGTGATCAAGATCCCATGGCTGTAATCACTGATAATGTAGTCTCGCTTTGCCAGACCTTCCTCCACAGCGCTGCGGAGGAGGGTTTGGACGAAAAACGTGCTCGGGTTTATTGACATTTCTCAAAACCAATCACAATCGGCGCTAAGCTCCGCACGGAGCCGCTGCAAAAGCAGCTTTGGACTGAAAACTGGACTGGACAGATAGTCTAGGTAGTTGTCTGAATTTACCCTGCAGAGATCTGAGGACCAGTTAACCCTAGAAAGAAAGCGGAAGGTAACGGACATCGCCGAAAAGACATGCATCCGGCAGAATTTCCTGCGGCACCAGAGCGGAAGTGGAACGTCGAGGATATAGACCTCTGATAATGTAACTGCCTTGTGTGGGCCTCTCTGTTAGACTATAGTGCCCGGCTCAACAGAATCTGCTGTCCATAAAGGATGTGGCCAAACTACGTACACAGAGCATGCCTTCTGTATCAGAAAGTACAGGAAGAAGTCATTGTGTTGCATCCCTTCCACCCTGAGCACCTCATCAGTATGGGCTGATTTGTCACCATTCTAACTTCACTGACACGCATGACAGCAGGGAGGTGAGGCCCCCCCCCCCTACCACCGCATCCTATCCCATCCTATCCCATCCTCCTCTGCTCTCCCGCACAATTAAAAATGCATCAGGGAACGGATTAGATGCACGATCCCCAGCTCTACTGATCCGAAGGGTGAAGCTGTCAGGGAAAGGGATAGGTGGGGGGGATGGAGATAGACTGGGGATGGAGGGAGGAAAAGGGATGGATAGGTGGGCAGCCCCCCTCCCAAGTCCTTTCCTCCTTACTGCAGACTCCTCCCTCTCCACCCTCAGTCCCCTCTATTATTTACTGCAACCCCCCCCCCCCTCCCAACAGTCTCATCTCTCGCCTGTCCTTTTCTCCTCCCTCCATGGCTGTCCCATTCTTTCTGACATTCCCCCACTCTCTCCTCTGCCTGCACCAGCACACATGGCTTTAACTCCGCCTGCCACAGATCTGTTCACATGTAATCCATCTTAACCTGGCTTCTTTTTCTTCCTATTCAGTGCTGCCTCATGATGGGCTGTACAGCAGGATGTAGCATCATAGTGAAGAAAAAAGTGCATTCTGAGCAAGGACAGTAGACAGAAAGTTTACAGTAGTTAAGGATAAAACACCAAGAAATAAAAAAGGGTGACAGCTCTGCTGTCTGATATGAGAGCGTAGGGTAAAGCTGTGTGCTAGACTGATCCGGTAAAAAGGGATTCCTGTCTATAGCAGGCAGCTTACCCTTTAGTATATCCAGACATTGAGAGGGTTAGTTTTTTTTACAATGTAGTTACTGATTAACTGCTTTACCAACCATTGATTTCTGTAATGTTCCATTTATAGCATATATTAATCATTCTGAAGCTGTAAACTTTTTTTTCTTCTTTTTAGCGTTTATTAAAAACGGTCAATCTGCGTGAGGATTGGTGCAGTCTATATGGGTTTGTTTATATCACATCTGGGAGTTGCCAAAGTTAGACATGTTCAAATCCTATACATAGGGGTGTAATGTTTATACAGTATTCTCCACCACCATAACACAGTGTCAACACTACAAATTTCCTCAGTATGCATACTCTTATAAATCCACTTACTGCATGCAACTGTAGCGGTTTTGTCAATCATAATGAACCTTACATTTGAATGCCAATAAAGTCCTGCTTGAGCCCTTCTGCGGGGATGTAGATGAGAATAAAAGCTTAACTTCGGATGTGTGAATTTCTGGGGAATCTTTTTCAGTTATATGCTTTGTTTGACACAGAAATGGGTAGCTCAGGGGAGCGATGAAAAAACCACGGCTGAGCAGACAAAGAAAAGAGCGCCACCTAAAAATGTAAAAATCGGGATCACACTTGTGTCAGTCCTAGCAACAATGTTCTTGCAGTTGTATATATTGAGTCTGAAGTATTTTATCTGATGAAATCTGGGCCTTTCTTTAGTTATGGGTGCTGTAAACAAGGACAATAGAAATGGGAGTTGTTGGTCCTGCTCACCTTGTGTCACCACCCGAGTGCAGATGAACAGTGTCAGGCTTGGACTGACACAACTCACCTGGATGTTTTTGCTTTTCCACCTATGCTTGATTTTTACCTGTCATTAGCTTAACTAAAGCATGCTGCCATCACAGCTGTCATAGTAAAAGTAGAGGAATGCGGGGGGCGTTTTTAAACTTTCAGAGTCTGTATGCCTGCGACACTGCCAGCCAGGGCTGTAGTACTTGAGTCCGGACTCAAGACGCTTTTCTGTTGTCTCAAACTCGTCTAGCATACAGGGCCACAAACGGATCAGCCCCATCTTACATCCAGGACATGGTCCAAACCTATACCCCAACCCGCCCACTCCGCTCTGCATCAGCCAACCTGCTTGCTGCCCCCTCACAACGAGGGACAACTAATCACTCAATGAAATCCCGACTGTTTGCTGTCCTGGCTCCTAAATGGTGGAATGAGCTCCCTATTGACATCAGGACAACCTGTGGGCTGTGAATGAATCTTCCCCAGACCCACAGTACTCTCAGTTACAGCTGAGAAGGGTCTGGTGTCAACCAGGCTAGAACTCGTTGGTATTTGGACTCGGACTTGTCTCGGATTCAGCCATTGGACTCGCCTAATATTCTAGTTGGTCTCGACCGAGTCCAGCACTGTCTGCTTTTGTTGTAAAGTAACTTCCTTCTTCAAAACAAAACCACTGATGAAGCGAGCTCGTTCAGAACACACGTATTGGTTAAATCATAATCCATCTAGAACGGGCATTAACATTGGTCGCCTGGCATACGCCTGGCTGCATCATATACCTCAATCATCAGACATCAATCCTTTTCATTTTGGCCACAGACCTAATGTCAGCGAGCACTTTGTACTATGGATTCTTCAGCACACGTGATACGTTGAACCCTCTGAGGACGAAAGATGCACCGGCCCGTCCAAATGATGTTTGACAACACCCCTACTCAAAAAGCAATATTACAATTTCATTTCGGACATTTATTTACTATTTTAATCATATATAACCTGAGACTTTGTAAACTCATTGCAAGCACCAAAACAATTCGTACAACACATCATAAGTTAAGGTTTGTTTTCAAAGGAGAATTTATAAAAGCAAACATTCAGCTTTACCGCCAAATGATCTCTTTACACATTGCTATAGGGAAAAATGTGGCATCACTATACGGAAAGCTGAGTTTGTTCTGAACATTTTGATATGAAACACATTTATACGCAAAAACCCTAAAAAGGTGAATTTAAGAAGATGCCCTTAGAGGGTTAAGAATGGTATAATTTCCCTTTTATACTTAAAGTAAATAATATGGCCTAATTTGATCCTATAGGATTGGAATGTGATATTTACCTAAACACCACCTCATGTTAAACAATGCTGTAAATAGCATTCATGTTTAAAGTCAAGATATAATGCAATGACGATATTGAAATAAATAAGTGCCAGCTTGGCTTCATCCTGCTGACCTGCAGGTTTTCACACCGGCCGGTCTGATCAATGCCTCCTCACCTCGTCCACTGCAGGCCATTCCCAGCTGTCACTTCTTGTCTGAGGTGATGAGCCAGAAAGGGCCTCTCTGACTGCCACCTATGCTCCAGGTCTCCTCGCTCTCCTTCCTGATGTCATCAAGCTTCATCCTGCTCTCACTCCTCCTAGCTCAGCTCTGCACTCCTTCAGCACTGAGTTGAAATGAAAACGTGAACGAGTTACTCCAGGGGGGACACTATGAAATCTAGCTTTACTCTGTCCAACCAAAAATACACCTTCTTTAAAGCTCAGAAATGATCACATTTCAAGATATATTTGTTCAATCCATGTGTAAAAAATATATTAAAATGACTATTTGTTTGCTGAAATTATATCATGGTGAGGTACGGTAAAGTTGCCAGGTTTGGTATCATCAAAGATCCTCGCGCATTTGAAGCAGCGCCAATGGTATGAAACGGTACACACTTCCTGTCTCCTAAAGGGGCGCTCGCCTTGCTTGAAAGTGTACTGAACGTCGTGTGGATGAATGAAAAGTTATGTTTGTATAATTTGTTAATATTTTCTTTTGCTAACATTGGATATTTACACAGCGACATGGCATATTTTGCATCACAGAGATTAGTTTTGTTAGGGCTTTAAGAACGTTAGCTGACGTTAGCTTCTCTGTGTTGCCAGATCTCGGGAGAGTTCGGTCCTGAGACAGAAACAGGTCCGGAACAAAGTTCATTTTCTCCTGATGTGTCCGTCTGAAAAATGCCATTTTAGTGTCAGAATGTTCTGGAGATATGTGGCTTGTGAAGAATGGCTCCAATATTTACGTTGGTGACTACGGGATGAAAGAATCGCTCATAATCTGTGAACACATTCACTTCTCCCGTTGGAATCAAACACACTCAGCCCACGTGACAAAGATACAGGAAAATACTCTGAGTTGGGGCGTCTCGTTCTAAACCGTCTCTGGTATCATTGTGCCAGCAGTCCTAATGCTAAGCTAGGCTAAAACACAGCCTGTCGCCATCTTTCTACTTTACACATGAGAGCACCCATCTTCTCAAGTGAAATCCCCAGAAATGTTGACCTTTTAAGGTTAGGTCAAAAACGTGGTACTGAACCAAACAAGTAAAGCTGTGGGCCGTTAAACCAAAACAGCGAGATGTTAAGATGTTAAAACACTGCCGAGGGATTTGATTGATTGTTTCTATAAAAAAATGATTGATTAGTGCAGCTGTAAAGTTAGCATTAAAGTCTTCATTATGTCTGAAAAGAAACATTTAGCACTTATAAAAGCATGTGTAATGAGTTGGGAACTGTTTGGAATTGGACAATTTTAATATAGACTCTTTTACTACACTTTAACTACCTCCCACACACACACACACACACACACACACACACACACACACACACACACACACACACACAGCCCCCAGCAGATGAATTCACTTTAGGCTCACGTCTTTGCAAAACTTACTTGATGATGAACCTTTTGCTTTTCACATTTGTGCTTACAATTTAACATTTAGTATTTCATCACCTCCATCTGCTTCACCGTCTACATGTTGAAGCAGTGGGAACATATTCAACCCATGCAGAAAAGAAGTGAGCACTCACTTCCATGGTAACGTATCGCTCGCTGTGGCGCTGCTGCTGCTTCCAGCGGGGAGGTGAGTCAGTGTCCAGCCTCAGATGGTAGGACACAAGCCTCACCTTTTCCCAACAACAATTTATCCTAATTCAGTGTCGGACCGAGCCGACCAATTGAGTAATTGAGTCCCCCCCACACACACACACACACACACACACACTCTCTTCCTCCACTCCACTCCTCCACCCCCTTTGACATTCACTCTGCGCTCCAACTCCATCAGGTCCCAGCTCGGAGAAAATTTGCATCTCTTTGAATATGACGCTTGGAAAAAAAAAGAAAAAAAAAAGAGTAGGAAGAAGGAAGAGGAGAAAAAAAAAAGATGGGGAGGGCGGCAGGGAAGGAAAAAGGAGGAACGAGGGAGGGGAGAAGAAAGGGGGAATTTGGGTGGGGTGTATGTGTGTGTGTGTGTGTGTGTGTGTGTGTGTGTGTGTGTGGTGGGAGGGGGTGGGGGGGTGCAAGGCACTAGATTAAATTTTGCCGTCTAGAAAATGAGAAAAAAGGGCCCCCTCTATCTCCGGGAGTCTACTGGGGAGATCTTTATTCTGATTCTTGTTAGAATTGTTTATCACTGTGACAGAGCAGGCCAGGGTGGAGATAAAGGCAGTGCTCCATCACAGCGTTGACAGTGGTAGGACACGCGCTGGAATGAAAGGAGCCAGGGAAATATTATTAATAGATGCTGACTTGATTTGCCTGGATTGCACGTCAAGAAGTGGGGGCCAGGGCTTGATTGCAGCCCTATGAAGTTCTGTCCAAAAGGGAAGCTATTTTTCATTAAGTGATAGAAGTCTCCCCTCTCTCTGTCTCCTCCTTTTTTTTTTTTCTTTCTGCTGCTGCTCTCCCCTTATGCGTTGCTTTCCAAGGAGCTGATAACTTATGCAGTTTATTCTAAGCATGCTGATTTGTGTCAGTGCAGCAGAGAGTTAGAGGAGAGGATGCAGGGATGGAGGAGAAATGAGATAAAAAAAGGGGACTTATCTCACCTTTCACAATATAGTCCATCTTACTGGTATAATACTAGTTTTGGGTAAGAAGGTAAAACCCCGGTGTTCACAATTGGCCTATCACGGCCATCTATACACCCATGCAGAGCAGCAGCGCGACCGAGACACCTGCAAAACTCTCCTCCATCCCTCCTTCCTCTCTCTCTCTCTTTCCCAACAACAGATAAAAAAGAAGTATATAAAATGTGATTACACAGGCAACATGTTCATAGGCACTGATACGCCGGGGCGCACTTTATTTTTAGAGTGTTGCATTACTAATGGATATACAGGAAGATGAGGATTTACACCCGCCCACATACAATGCAGGCAGATACGAGCAAGCAAGAGTCTATGCATCACATTTATGTGCAAAGCATAAAACAACCCCCTCTCTCTACCACTGAAAAAAAAGAAGCAAAGAAAAGAAAGAAATTGATTCACACAGGGGGGAAATGCAGCCTTTTTTTGTGTCGCGTACAAACTTCTGAGGCGGAATTTAGGAGGTACATTGGAAGTCTGTTTATATTTCTTTTGGTTAAGACAGCAGAAAACAGTGTGTATGTGTGTTTACGTGTGAGTTTCTCCAAAAGAACATTTTCAGGCTAATAGGACGACCAGAACCAGAACCAAGAGAGGAGACCCCTTCAACCTGCTGGACTACAGGGCCGAATGAAGAGTGTGTGTTCAGTTCTGTGAGTGAGTGTGTGTGTGTGTGTGTGTGTGTGTGTGTGTGTGTGTGTGTGTGTGTGTGTGTGTGTGTGTGTGTGTGTGTGTGTGTGTGTGTAGCAGAGACAGATGGAGGAGCCTGAAGCAGGGTGAGTGTCTCCCAGATTTCTTTTTTTTTCATGTTTGGAGTTATCGGTGTAAAACAAAAATATATATATATATATATATATATATATATATATATATATATCCACACCTCCATTCCTCCCTGTTTGCCCACATCTCTTTCTTTTCTCTCTACCTCTTGCTTTTCTCCTGTGTAATTAAGTCCGCCGCAGTTAATATATGCACCGATATCTCCAGTTGCTGGCATTCCTGTGAAAATCCTCAAAAACATTGTGAGAGTTTCTTTAATTGGATTCTATTGGCAGCATACTGTTTCACCGCTAATATTTACCATATGAAATTTTTAGATTGGCAAATATTTCCTCAAGTGTATTATATCGTGTTATTCTTTCTCCCCCCCACCCCCCACCACCACCATGTGACATTTGCTGATATTTTCAGGTTATTTTCAACAATGGATGCTTATCAAAGAATATCTTTTTTCTGTGCATTGGATGTTCTGCAGGTAGATATGAGGGAATAGATATGAGAAAGTTTTTGTGGATGAAATTGATGAAGAAAAAGCTAAATGTCAGAATGTTCTGTATTGACTTTTAATGCCGTTATTCCTTTTTTTTTAAATAATAAACTGCAAATAATATGTTAACTGGAGATGTTTTGAGATGAAAAGGCCCTGTGCCTTTATCGGCGTGTGTGTGTGTGTGTGTGTCTGTGTGTGTGTGTGTGTGTGTGTGTGTGTGTGTGTGTGTGTGCGTGCGTGGGTGCCTGCGCAGGAGAGTGGGATTTCATTTAGCCCATTTAAATCGGAACTAATTCACTAAAAGGTTAAATGGGCTTGTTCTGTTAACTGGGGTCAACAGCTTCAAATGAGCTATTAAACGACTGCTGGAAGTGACAAATCTTGGAGTGCAATTCAAGAGCCTCTTTAGGTGCGACTTTCTCTCCCGCGCGCCCTAATAACTTCTCCAGATATGTGAGAATACTATTAATTATGCCACTTAATGCCGCCGTGCCACACCCCGCACTCGGAGAAGCTTGACTTATTTCCTCTTCCGATCGCCTGAAGTAAGTGGCGACTCACATTCCCGGGAACAATGGGAGAATTTTCATCAAATGTCTCATTCGATTTTTCCCGGGTATCAATTCCCTTTTTTTTTCTCTCTCTCTCTCTCTCGTTCCCTCCTTTCTCGGATCCCTCGCTCTAAAATATGTCTCGCTAAATTGCTGCCGACACATCTGCATATTTGGTTTTCTGTAAAATATTTGATTGCTCCTTCCATTGACTGTGACAGTGTGCGTTAAGGCTTTGTGGCATATAGGATCTCTCTCTCTCTCTCTCTCTCTCTCTCTCTCTCTCTCTCTCTCAGCAGTGAAGAGATTGAATAATTGACCTGCCTTTGCTATGAGGGAAAAAAAGGAAAAAGAAGAGAAAGATATATCAATTATCTTGGATTGTCAGTCAGAGAATGCACTGCCTGCGTTAAAAAAAAATAATTAAAGGATAAGGAAAGAGTGACTGTTTATTAGCCTTAAATCATCCGCTGAAACAAAGCAAACACAAGAGATCTTTCAGGGTGTTGTCTACAGAAGAGAAGAGCTGTTCATCTGCCGTGTAGTCAGATGCTGCAGGTAGGCGTGTGTTCAGCCATGTTTCTGTCTCACAAGTAGGAGTTTGTAGTTTGAGGTCAGCCGACAAAGAAGGAAAAAAAACCTCCAGGAACCCTGCAGCCGCTTACTGCATACCGCTGATTGTTTCCGCTTTGTCTTTTGTACCCGGAAAGCTAAAGTCTGATGAGTTGCCGTTCCTCTAGCGTGGTCAATTTGTATCGCAGCGCTATTAAGAGAATTTGCCCCCGAGAAGCTCCCATTTGATTGCCAAAATGGCTAAATTGTGTGAGGAGTGTTTCCAGCATCTGGTTATTAGGTGGCTGTATTCATTATGTGTTATTGTTGCCTCCCCTCTGTGATCAAAAGTGGAATCTGGGTGTAATTCTATCAGTGAGTACACAGCATATTCACGGGGGGAAAGCGGCAGCACAGTCTGAACACGAAGGGGGGAAAAAAAGTATGTTTTTCATCTTACCTGCAGTACATAAAGTCAAAACGTCTGCTGGGACTTCCAGATGACTTTTATAAATTATAGTATTTGTCTGTTCTGTCCTCAAAACACATTCATTTAGACCAGTGTGACCTTTTGAGATTTTTAGCACACAAAACCTTTTTAAAACTTATTGAAATAGTGGCTCACTAGTGGCGGGTTGGCTCAGTGGGTAGAGCAGGCGCACATACTGTGTACTGAGAGGTTAATGCCTCGATGCAGAGGTCCAGGGTTTGAATCCGACCTGTGATGATTGCCTGCGTGTCTTCCCCCTTTCTCACCTAGCTGTCCTGTCAAAACTAAAGGCAGAAAAGCCCCAAAAACAATCTAATTGTTTTGTATTGAAATATAGCCCATGATTGTAAAGTGAAATGGTCTAAAAACGGTTAGCAAAAACCACAGAGCCAAATCAAAGGTAAAGCCAGCTGGTAAGATGACCATGGCCAGCGTTTGCTTTGTGTATTCTCTATTTCTTTATCTGTACTTGAAATAAAACCTTTTTTTATTTTTTTATTATTTCAATTCAATTTGATTCATAGTGTCAAATCATAACAGCAGTTATCTGCCCACATCTTGAAAATGGAGTTTGTTTGTCATAAATGAGGCATTAGCTGAATACTATATGCCAAAAAAAAAAATGGAAACAAGTTAACTAGAGTAATCCAGTGTCGCTGCAACTCAGCTTCTGACTCTACCTTTAAATCACGTATTTAGAAGTACTTAAAAATGTATCATATTGATTTTAATATAATACATATATATAATATAATGTAACTCGTTTTAACAGACATGAACTATGAAATTTTTTGTTTAAAGCTCTTGAGTCTAGTTGTTTTTTAGTCAAAAGTAATGCTTTGACAATATAGCTAAAATGCCACATTTGGTTTATAGATCATTTTAGATTTTAGATCATTCTCCTCTTGCATTCACTGAAGCATTTTTCATGTTATGGATTATTTTGAATGTTCTGTGGCAATGATGGCATTAAAACAGATGCTTTACAATGTTTCTGTGCTGCAGTTTGCCTGGCCAGCCTAAAACTTCTAACCCTTGTTTTTACTCAACTCCATGAGGAAATATAACTTGATTTGAACACTCATACATGCACCACACACACACACACACACACACACACACACACACACACCCACACACACGCCTAATACGTGCCTGATAGATAAGAGGAAAATAATTGAAAGATTTGTCCTCTCAACACTAATATTCTGCAAACATTTCTTCACTTATTGCTGCCCATAATCACAAGAAAGTGAAAGTAAAAATGACATGTTGCACCATTGCTCTAAAGACAAAATGGGAGTGATGGTGTACAACCAAATAGAATGTATGCAATTCATAATTCATGAAAAAGTAAATGATGTTGAAAATGACATCTGTAATAAGGAAGTATATGTTATCATTTCACATGAGCTCGGCACACTCACACACACACACACACACACACACACACACACACACACACACACACACACACAGTCCCAATGACCCGCTGTAATGAGGGGGGATAAAAGTTCAGGGCTTGTAGAAAACAAGGTGCACAAATTCAAACAGCTACTTCCAGTTTGTCTGTCCCACAAAACGTCACTGGCCTCCTTCTCTCAACTGGGGCAAAGGCCTGTATAGCACCGGGGTTGGATATATAGGTTTCTTACGGCGGCCTCATTCCATTCTGCTGAGAGAAAAAGAAAAGAGGCGACCTTGTGGGTTTGTCTGTTTGTCACCGACCTGAAAAAATAAATACCAAAGAGAAGAAAAGAAGACAAGGAGGTGGGGGAGAAGGAGGAGGAGGAGGAGGAGGAGGAGAAGGAGGGCTTGTTTTCTTGGTTGTTATCTCCTCACTCTGCTGCAGCTGCCTCGTCGCGCCGCACGAACACCTGCCGGCCTTCCGCAACACCAAGAGAAAAGTCAATCCTTCCATGCGATAACCTGGCTCCGTCTGAGCAGCGGGAAAAGACACCTGGTGGACGTGGTTAAGATGCTATGACACCTCTCTTTCCCCGCTTCGCTCAACCACTCACTCCATTTTGGCTTGTTTACTCACTATTTATGATATTTTTTTTCTTTCTTTCTCCTCTCTGCACACACGCTTTCTCTTCCCTCAGCTTGCCTTTGATCTGGGCGTTCAGAAGTGTTTTTTTTGAAACGCTCCTCTTTTTGTCCCCCCCACGGTCCCGTCTCTTTTCCTCTGAGTAGCGTCTTCAGAGGAGTAGAAGCGTCCAATTCTGTCACATTCCTCTGTCGTCTTTGTGTGTGTGTGTTTGTGCCGGAGTGTGCCTACTGTACTGTGTGGGCCTCTTTTGCAAACCGGCAGAGAAATCGTCTGCACAATAGCCTTGTGGCTTTACAATAGCTGCTTTGGCGTTATCTTGACAGCGGAGGAGAGGCCGCTTTTGTCTATGGCGGGCGCCGTCTGCGAAAGGGCTCCGTGTCCAACAGCTTCCCTTGTGAAGGACTTTGCCCACCATAGAAGGTGGTGGATTAATGCTTGAACTCTGTTTGACGTATTATGTGTCAGATATCGCGCTTGGGAAGCATAAGTTGGTAACAACAGAGGAGAGAGGGCGGAAAGGTCGAGGGGCCTTTGGCTGATCCTTGAACTCTCTTATTGAAGTTCTTCAGACCAGAAGGTCTCTGAGGGACCTTACGCATGTACCATCAATGTACATGATGTGCCTCTGACAATAGCCAGGCCCTGGGGATGACACAGAGACAGTTAAAAGGTCCACTCAGAGAGAAGGATAATATCCCTGTGGTCTGAACTCAGACTTTGTGGACTTCAGATGTCCCTACCTAAGCTGGAATGGAGATTATTTGCATCAGTACCATGAAACCTGCTACTAAACTTGGCTCAACCTGCCATGGGGGATATTCTGGTTCATTACAAAATGAGTGTAGTGTTGTAAACACCCTTTGAGAGACGGTTCATGAAGGTACTGCTCTAAAAATTCCGGCACATCCCCCCCTGTAAAACCACAATGTGTCGTTTGTACTCTTCACTTGTTGTATGGATAAACAAGCCTGATATAGTAACATGTGAGCTTTAGCTGCTTTCCCCTGCTTGCAGTCTTTGTGTTGAGTTGCCAGCTGCTGGGCGTAGCGAGTACATACAGTATGAGAGTGGTATGGATCTTTGGATCTATCAATCTCTCATCTAACTCTCAACCAGCATAGACAAACTGCGTCTATTGGACAGAATGTGAGAGGAAAGGGGGATTCTGCATGCATTACCCTCTTGAAAGCAGAATCAGAAACTCTTCTATTGGCCAAGTATGCCAACAAATAAGAGGAATTGGACTCTATTTCTGAGTAGCTCTCATTGTACTTACAAAGAGTACAAAGAACAAACGCACAGGAAGGAACCCAACACAGACCTGCAGCTAAACACGAGACGAGGATGAAAAGCATAGATGTAGCTATTGTGTGTGTGTAAATAGGTGTAAAAAGAGAAATGAAGAGTCTCTCTTCAGGTCAAACTGTTCATTTATTAAGTTGTGGTCTGCTTTGATACAATTAGCCAATCAGTTATCTGTATTTCAAACAACCATCATACGGTACAAATAGCAAAAATGCACATCCTCTAATAAGTCTTTGATGGAAGTTTATTTTGCCAAATTGTTTGTGTGTTTAAATACACCAATACATAAATCCAATATGTTCTTTTCTGCCTTAATCTCAGATGGCTTGCTCCTCTTGTGAGTTATTCTCCATTTACAGTTTCAGTGGGATTAGCCATACACAATCCTATGCAAGTTTAAATTGAGTAACCTAGATCAGCAGAAACACCTAAATCTGTTGAATTGATTGTCCAAACTAGAAAATAGGTATGAAGTTTTACACCTTTCAAGGTATTCTCCTGATCCCAAATCTTGGAATTTTGGAATTTTTCCAATGACAGTCTAAAAACTAAAGGCCCTGAAACACCAACCAGAAGGCCGACCGTCGGCAGAAAAGGCAGTCAGACTGATCAGTCGGGTCCCCGAGGTCCAAAAAGTGCCTCAGAACACACCGAGGCGACGCCGACTTGAGCGTACGCTCCGCGCGTGCGCGAAACATAATACGTCTCCATAGCAGCAGGCGGCGCTGCTCTGTATTGTTTCCATTAACAGTCTGATTGTTTCCCAGAAAATGAAAACCGGCAGCTGATTGGACAAACGCGTCACGTGGTTCTTTTTTCTCCGGAAATTCATAGCCAGACTGTCATGGCGGCTCGTTCAGAATACGATCTCATATTGGACTAAAACAGTTCCCCGAAACGTGTTTCTGAAAACATTTGAAGAGAGAAATAGGCCGTGCAGTTGCTGAATCTGTCTTCATTTCAGATCAACACAGGTCAGTCTCTGACTGAACATGTCAGGTCGGCCCAAATGAAGGCCGACGGCTCCTCGGATGGCTGACGGCACGGAACACACGGAACAGAATCGAGTCACCGACCTTGCCAGACGGTCCGACGGCCGATTATCGGGCTGGTGTGTCTCCTCTATAAGACATCCCTGCCTGTAGCCACCCAGCACTCTCACCTCTGGGTTCACTCAGCGGAATCCCAGCGGTGAGCTCATGGCAGCCATTGTCCTCTTTAAGTGGATAAACCGGTGTGGATTTGATTTGAAATGGCATTAACGGCCCAAGAAGCAGTGACCAGTAAGAGGATTGTGAACTTACAGGGACCGCTGAGGGACTGAAGACAAACACCTCAGGTGATTGCATGTCTGCCTTCTCTCTGACTTCCTGCATCAAAACATTCCCAACAAGTGTGAATGACCCCATAGGATGTGGAGGCAGTGCAGCAGCTCTCCGCTGTCACCTTTACTCCTTTCCTGGAGCTTTCAATCAATGCCACCTTAAAGCAGACGGAACCGGCTTCGGACTGCTTTAAAGGTTCTGCTGATTGACGCCACCGTTTGGATGGATTATAGGGTCAGAAAAAAAAAATGGAGTGTAATCCACCACTCTCCCCCAGTCAAAAGAACACGTGGAAAAGAGTCAGAGCAGCAGTGACACTGTAATGTGGCAGATTGAGCTGTGAAGGGAGGGAAGGGAAGTACCGGACATGTCCATTAGGGGAGCCCTTCTCTATAAAACTCTTCCCTGCAGTGAGGCACTGACAGCCTCCTCAGCCGCAAGTGTGATGCCATGTTTTCACTCCTGTGACATGAAATAAATGATTTGCCTCAGAATGAAGCTGATGGACCACAAATTCAATCAAATTATTTTCAAATGATAAAGAATACAATACAAACCCATACTATATATTTTCAAATTCTTCAGCTTTCTTGAATTATTTACCATTTATTACAATTTTTTCTTCTTTCACATCCTACTTTTTCTAATTTGAAGCATCATGTAGGAGTGACGTGACACAAGACCATGTTTCAGGGTAAGCAGGCACTGTACAATGACAACAAAACAATTTATTTAATCTATTATTTATCAATTTTAGATGAAAAAAAAAATCATGGAATTTACTTTGAGGAGGGGAATTTGTGGATTTCTGCACCTCAAATAATTCCAGTTGAAAAAGTGAATCAACATGCTGTTTGGGTCAAATCTGATCCATTTTCACCACTTTAGGGGCAGTAAAAAAACCCTAATGGGCATTCTTTTAGCTGAGAATTTGATGACTTTTACTGGGAGTCAGGAGTAAGGAGTACAACTGAACATCTGCATCGTAATATATGGTGTAGACAGCGGACTGGGGTCAACGGGTGCCTGCACACAACAGCAGCGCAATGCAAGTTAAGAAAACAGCACACATGTTTATTTGCTTGTCTTTTCTTAACGTGCAGATTGTGCACCTGACACTTTCTTTGTGCCCTTTTCATAGGCTGATCCAGGAAATAGTGTCATAATCTATGCTGAAAATAGTTGTTTGTTGCAGCCCTAATTGCTTTATCTTAAAGTGTTCAAAATCTGAACATTATTACATTAGTAAAAGTAGGGTTTATTTCAGGGCTGTTGTGTTAGACTGCACTCATTCGTTGTACCATGTACAACATTTGTTGTACAATGTATCAGTAAGGGTAGTGTTGATTGGTGCTGATGATAAACCCCATACAATTCAAACATGTTCTTGCCTTCTTTAAATTCAATACAAATTTGTAAAACATATTTTAGCTGTTAAACTAGGACCGTGGTATGTTTTATTTTTATTTATTTTATTTTATTAAGTGGTAAAAGCTAAAGAATACACCATACATTAATGAAAGATGAATCACCTTAATATTAATGCTTGTTCATGACGCCAAAATGATTTGTGGCTTATAATTTAGTTTAGACACTATTTATAAGGTAATGCTTGTCTGTAAAAAAAAAAAATAAAAATAAAAAAAATCTCCTGTAGGCCTATCCATGCTAATCTGCAGCTACCACAGTGTATATTCCCAAAGACAATCAGCACATGTCTAAGCGCTATTTTTGATGTGCTGACGGAGCCGTCGATCGCCTTCAAAAGAACACCGGCCGACGTGATTGACACCAGGACAGGCAACTGCTGGCTGATCACTAAAGCCACAGAGGTTAGTGACGGGATGTAAAAGTCAATATGCTATTGATTAACAATTACTTAACCAGGGTTGTATTTAAATCACGGCGTGGAGGGTAATTTTTTTCCTTGCCACTTGCATACCAATTTGCAGTCATTAGATGAGTTTCCTTTCTGTGCTCACACACTCTCTCCATTGTGTGCCGGTAACTACTGTAGGTGTGCAGGCGTGGTAATATAAAAAATGCAAATACAAACAGGAATCCTTTCAGTGGAGCATTAAATGATAGTTAAAATGCTGCTTGACAGGAAGAGAGAAGAGAGGGAGAGATTTATTTTTTTGTTGCATTCTCTGACTCTCGCTGACAAAAGAGGGCAGTATGATGACATTGACAAAGTAAGCAAACTTTTACTGAAACCCTCTCCCCCCCCGCTCATTGTGTGTGTGTGTGTGTGTGTGTGTGTGTGTGTGTGTTCTTAATGTGTATGTGTGTGGTATTCGGGGAGGCGTGTGTGTGTAGCGTGCCTTTGCCAATGTGCTCAATGTATGCAATTACTCATTCATGTGGATGTGTGTGAACGAGTGCACATGCCCACACATACACACCCCCTTTCACACGCACACACACACGCACACACGCACACACACACACACACACACACACACACACACACACATACACACACACACACACACACACACACACACACACACACACACACACACTATTCTACACATGTTTTATAGCATGTGTAAGAATGTGTTCCACAACTGTGTGTGTGTGTGTGTGTGTGTGTGTGTGTGTGTGTGTGTGTGTGTGTGTGTGTGTGTGTAGCAGAAGGTGGTTTCATTTTAACCTTCATCATTCTATATGAGACCAGAAAAAAATCTAAATCTTAAACTGATTTGTTCCCACAATTTTCCAACCTGCCTCGAGCATAACATAGAAGTTATGTGCAAAACAGTGCACGACTTTTCTTTTCATGTGTGCACCATTAAATGCTTTTCATCCTTTATTCTATACCCCCACCCTAACCAAAGGGGCGGGGGGAGGGGGGGCGTAAATGTGCAGCCAACAGGTGTAAGTTCACTGTCTAGACTGAACAGAAATCATCATACACTTTCGTTGCAGTGTGAAAATCGGGAAACAAGGTGTGAAAATGCATTCTCCGTGTTGTAATCATAAGCGCTGGATGCCTTTGACCGGTGTAACCCTGGTTAGCATTCAACAAACACTTGTCTCTGGGATGAAAAACTCATTGAAAGCCAGCCTACTAATGATAGTATACTCAAACAATTAGGGCAGAGCACACATTGGCCCCCATCTCACATGACGGCAAATGCCAGTCCTAAATATGATGGCATCGCTGGCGCGTGTTGGAACGGGCTCCTGGTGTGCAGCGCCAACTCGGCCTGCCTCTGCCAAGCATTTTTCAGATTTCATTAGGTAATAGCTCATTCATTACAGAGGCTGGGACCGGGGCTGCAGCCACTATTAAACCCTGATCACAAACACACACACACACACACACACACACACACACACACACACGCACACACACACACACAGAGAGCGCACACACACACACACACACACACACACACACACACACACACACGCACGCACACACAGAGCGCACACACACACAGGCTGCAAACACATATGCACAGAAACATAACGGTCAGAAAGACGTGGCTTGTACTGGAGGCATGCTCTCCCCATGTACACACACACACACACACACACACACACACACACACACACATACACACCCAGGGCTTAAACTTATAAATTGGCTAAAACCTCCCCCAGGCTTCAGGGACCCTCCCTGGATCTCTTTACCCTTCAATGAGCACACTTGCTGGGGGCCACTTTCCTTTTGCTCCCCCCTTCTCTACTAGCCATGTGTGGAGGCTCAAACAGCTGGGCCTGGATTCCCCCACTTTTGTATGAGTATGTCTCTGCGTATGTATGTGCGTGTGCATGTGTGTGTGCGTGTGTGTGTGTGAGAGAGAAAGAGCCTGCATGCATGACTGAAGGTGTTCCTGCGTTTGCAAGAATGGGAAATAAACGGTGCATTGTACACCCAAAAATACCCACATTTTTATTGTTAATGTCTGGCTCTGACTAGAGTGTTTAATACTGATAATTAATATTTGCATATGACCATTTTGTTTTGTTTTAAGATTATTTTTTGGGGCTTTTTCCCTTTATTACATAGAGAGAGTGGATAGGCATGAAAGAGGGAGAGAGATGGGGGATGACACACAGCAAAGGGCAGCAGGTTGGATTTGAACCCGCGATGCTGCAGGACTCAGCCGACATGCTAGAGGCCGCCCCCAAATGACCATTTTTAAGATAAAAAACATAAATTAACACAATACAAATTCAAAATGTCACCCTGAATTGTAATCTTCTAAAACAGCATTCAGAGCTGAAGTTCTCAACCTAAGGGTGGCGTCCCCTGTGGGGTCACTAGGTATGTAAGGGGGGTCGAGGTGGATTTACTAAGACAGAGTGACAAATTGATATTTGAGCATGACAATTCATTCTGGACCTTAGAAACAACAGAGCGAGCTCCATCATGGAGGAAGGCCATGATACGCATCTGAAAGCTCTCACAGCTCTGATTTTTGTTTGATATATTAAAGCACCTGAAAAATTCTAACATGTTACTAAGACGATAAATATTGATGACCAAATATAAAACAAGCTAAAGGTTAGGGAAAAGAAACAGCCTAAGTTAAATTAAATTAGATTTGAATAATCCAAAACTCAGCTAATCTGCTTCATACTGGCACTGGGTAAGTGTGGTTTGATTATATTACATTGACAGTGGAAACAGAAACAACATAATTACGTTGCCCTGGCAACATAAGCAAACAACACCCCCACTTCAAACCACTGAGAAAGGACAAAACACAAATATAGAAATTTGTCCTTTGGCAAAAAACAAACAAAAGTGGGTACAAGTATATTCATGTTGGACTGCATCACTTCCAATAATAAAGATGAATGAGAAAATACATGTTCTGCGCCTTTAAAATAAAAACAACACACATTTTGAAATATATAATCTTTTTTTTAGATTATTTTTGGGGCTTTTTCACCTTTTTGATTGATAGGACAGCTATATAGTTAAAGGAGGGGGACCACATGCAGCAAAGGCCACGGGTTGGAATCGCACCCCGGCCACTGCGGTAAGGACTGAGCCTTGGTACATGGGGGCGCACGCTCAACCAGGTGAGCTACCAGGGCGCCCCACATATAATCATTTCTATAATCTTCCTTCCATGTGCTTTAGAACAAAATCAAATAGAACACAAGTCGAGCAAGCGACAGGAACTTAACTCAAGTTTAAACATACAGCACATACACCATGGGCTTTGCAGGCCCACAACTACAACTGTTCCTTGTCTAGCTTGAGCTCTCACAGAAGACAAGGGAGAACTCCCAGAAGCGTAAAATATTTGATGCCATGGGCCTGATTTTGACCATCATGGGACATTAAAACACTCCACTGGAAACGTTTTGCAGCCTGATTGCTCCATATATGATATGTGACACCATACTGTTTATGACATATATGGTGACATATCATATATGAGAGCTAATATTGCTCTGTGTCTGCTGGCCAATACTGTGCTTCATTCTCATCCACATCAACTTAGCGAGGCCATAATATGTCAAACATGTTGTAGAGTTCTGCTCCGAAGCAGAAGAAAATGATTCAAGCCAGCTTTGGTAACAATGAACTCATTATGTCACAATGGGCCATTTCTAATTTTCGACATATCTCACAATGGCTATAATGTCATTATTTAGTAAGCTGGTCCACATTGAGCCTTACTGTACTGACACTGGGGGACTGCTACAGTATCTGCTAACTCTCTTTAACCTGAGACCTAACACCAGGGAACCACTGCTGCATACCTGCATGTTTTACTCATCCTCTGACCAAGATCGTTGGAATTTAAATACAGCTCTGAATAGTTAATTTTCCATTAAATTCAGGGGACGGAGGGGGTGTACAGGGAGATGTGCGCTCTGTTTGAATAGGGCCGAGTTTGACCGTGGAATCGCCATGGCGTCTTAAATGGATTCAGTACAGGAGCCCCCCGGGTTTCCCCCGAGAGAGCCCCGAGTAATACATCATATTGCTCTTAAAATAGCTATTAACCACAGTGAGGACAGAGACAGAGAGGAAGGGAGGGAAGGAGGGAGGGGAAATTAAGCAATGTTCACAGAGTCATTCTCATACAATAACTCACCATTAACCTAAGCACTAAAAGGCTTTGCTGTCTCTCTCCGTTATGTGTGCCTTTAATTGATTCTCCTAGTCCCTTTGCGGGCCAGGGAAGGAAAAGAGAAAAAGAATGTGAAGGGAACTTGCAGATGAGGCGCGATTCATTCTTTTTTCCCACTCTGTCACAGTGTTTTAACTGGCTCCAGTACCTGTATATTAGCCATGTGGATAGCAGATATGTTGCCTAATCACTCTCAAGTTGAGAGCATCCGAAAACCTATTCACAAACTTTATGTCCTGTGTATCTCCAATTAAAAAGGCCCAGCCAGATAAGTATGGTAATGAGAGAATCCGAGGAAAATTTGATACGCAGCACTAATCTGTGGCTGTAAAGGAGGTTGAGGGGAAAGAATTAAGATTAGGATTTAATCCCAACCAATATCCATTACTGCTGCTCAAACTGTCCAATGCACCCACTAAGGTTAACGTACGAAACAAAAACAAACAACTCCGTGATGAGGTTTGCTCAAGACGCGTGATTGAAATCCCATCCCGCAAATTAACATACATATATGCAAATGAGCTGTTAATGAATTGCAAAACATTATTTTTTGATTAAATACTCCAAACGTCATGATTCTAATCTTGACCGGGAATGGGAAAAATAAAGTTTTTAATTAACTTTGCCAGTTAAACCTCATCAGCTCTTTGAATGGAGTATAATTAGGACACCGCCCTCTCTTCTTATTTCTCAACAGTGAAATCAAAAATCAGCCATTGTTATCACATTTGTAATGCAACCAGTGTGTGAGATGAGGCCGCGATAAATGAGCAGGCTCCTGATTTTCAAAGTAAAATAATGCTGGTAATTGGCAGATATTCTAATATTGATTAAATTAGATGGAAAACACTCCGTTCATTAAGGCACTATGATATAGGCTAATTCTGATCATCTTCTCTGTGTCTTTGGGACTACCAATTAAATAGTCTTTGTGGAAGTTTTTTCAAACCGACGAGCGAGAGAGGGCTAAATGAAATTAGGCCTATAGTTTGCGAGAGTGGAAGTGTGCCTGCCGTCTCTCTCCATACTGTTTACCAAGGACTGTGTTTGTGTGGGAAGTCATGGTTAATGATGTATTCATCCGTTCTCGCTGTGGAACTCCAAGCCCAACTCAACGTGTATTGTGCTCAATTATGTGAAGAGGGAGAGCTGATAATGAAAACTAACATGAAGCCCCTGAGTGGATCAAGATGTGTGCATGTGTGTGTGTGTGTGTGTGTGTGTGTGTGTGTGTGTGTGTGTGTGTGTGTGTGTGTGGGAGATCGAGAGGGAGAGAGGGTGTGTGTGTGTGTGTGTGTGTGTGTGTGTGTGTGCTAGCTGGCATAACTATCCCTTCTCTTTCATCATGCCCAGGCAGAAGCCACAACTCCTCTCAGTTTCTCAAATGAACCTTTCAAAGCCTCCAAAACTTTCAGCCTCCCTCCCCATCCAGCTCCACCAAAGCAGCCGTCCACTCAAGAGTATAAGGAGGCTTACTGGGGGATAAGACCCTGCGAGGTGCTCGGGGTGAGATAACCAATTACCCATGATCACTTTTGACTCTTCTAATCTCCCCGCTGTATCGGCAGGATTTAGCCGCAGCAGCACCTGTGAAACCCGGCCATCTCCAATCTGCTGCCGTCCGCCTTTGTTATTCTAATGTCAGCCACTTGACTCATGCACCTCTGTCAGAGGGGATAAGCACCTGCTGGGTGTGGAGGGGTGCCGAGGGGAGCCACCCTGTGACCTTCCAAACAGACAGCGTTGATTGATAAGTGGGATTTGGTCGGGAGACTCTTGGAGTTTCATCAGGCCGTTCTCTCGGAGGAGCCGATGACGGAGCGCTGCTGTCTTTCCCATGGAAACAGAGCGACACACATGGAGGTTATGAAAGCCACATGTGGCTGCGGTGTCATTGCAGCAGAACTTGTTTTTCAAAGTGCGTGACGAAGTGCGCTGGTTCACAGATCGGATCAGTTGCGAGTCCAACAGTTCGGCGTCCAACAGTTTGGCATTCAAAGTTACGAGGACGGAACTTTATAGGCTGCCGCTCTTAAACCAATGTTTAAAATGCAATCAAGACAGAGCGCTTTTCTTTGTCATCATCAGCCTGGGGGATGACAGGCAGAGACTGAAAAATTATTTGTTTCAAACAAACATGCTGATCCAATCGGCTTTGGGCTTCGAGGCGAAGCCCTCCAAGCCACAGTCTACCCTGATTCATCATTTCTCATCTTTTAACTCTTGCTGTCAATCAAGATGCCTGAGGTCAACGAGGTCAGCACATGCACTTGATTTGTAAGTGTGAGCGGCTCTTAGGCAATACTGGCAAAGTCTTTAACAAGAATGTATGAGCAGGTTCCCTCCCTGTTTTCTATAGAAGAACTGAGTTGGTAAAACGATCATTGTGCATGTGCTTGAAAAACAAGCTTGCTCCTGATTTAAATGTTAATGATACATATTTAATGTTGTTATGTTCAATCAGGAACCATGTCAACATACGGTTGCTGCAACATGAAAGTATTGTATAATGCATTGCTATTGAACATTCACATTCAAAATCATTGGCTCAGACAGTGACTTTTCGCACACTTTGCACGAGTAATTCCAGAGCAATAAATCCACAACTGAACGGCTATTTAGTATTCTTTCTATATGAAAATAAAAATAATTCTCCGCTAGCTGCGGGTAGAAGACAAGATGGCGCTGACTGATGGCTGTATCAACCAATCACATGCAGTTTAGTCAGCCAACAGATAACCCTAGCAGGGTGGGCCTGGTATTCAGTGTGTGTTAGAAAACGGACACAGACAGGCCAGATGGACCCCCGGAGGCTGAGAGGAGTGTAATTTGGCCTACTGATGTCTGATAGTGGACAGAAAATGAATTAGAGATGAGAAAACTAACCTTTTTGGATGAAAGCGTATGGACTTTTCTGGGAAAATGGAGGACGAGATGCTACTTTTAAATCTTGCCAGCTTTTCAACATGACCAATCCTGCCTTTAATGGTTATGACATAAAGCTTCATATGAAAACTTGTGTTTGGCCAGGGTGTAAAAACTCCCCTTTACCTGATTAGACAGTTTGACCTAAAATCCACTCATTTACAAAGTATTAAGCATTTGTTAACAGATTACTAACTGTTATAACGGCGTTATTACTTTTAGAATAAACAGAGACACCAGCCAAAGGGATTTTTTACTGGTGGTAACCGTACATTAGTTAATGACCTAAAACAAGTAACAAAGCCATTTGACACATTATAAATCCTTTATAAAGATTGCCTTATTAGAAAGTGGTACTGTTGTGGTAATATGTTAAAATATGTAAAAAAAAAAACGAAAAAAAAAAACGAGGGATATATATTAAACTTTCAATAATAATAAAGCTGGACCGATACCTAGTCTTATAACAAATCCCTGTTGACTTCCATTTGCTTGTGTGGCTACATTTTAGGACAAATCCAGCAGCATGTAAATGCGGCATGAGTGTCAAGTTGCCAAGAACAACGCTGTCATTTCAAGCACTTACAACCATTGGATCTGTGTAAAACCCTTCAGTACAGTAATCTGATGCATCTGAAGCCGAACAGCTGAACTGTGGCCACAATTATAACGTAAATGTTAAGCTTAATAGTAGCACAAGTAGAGAAAGGATTCAGTAATGTTTTTTTTAATTTGTGACAGTATAGTTTTAAGAACAATGTATTCTATACATTAGTCCCATTAAAACAGAAAGGTTAACAATAAAGAGATTATAATAGCCAATATATTCTGCATGCTACGTATCACTAAGGAAACATTACAGACTTCCAGTCTGTGTGGCCAAACTCTTCCTCACTGCCCAGACCCCATCAGTCCTCAGAGTAGACCTGAAGCAGAACAACTCCCAAAACTGTACTGTTTGTTTGTTGGTTTGTCTGTCTGTCAGCAGGGTTATGGAAAAAAACTACTGGCCCGATTTACATGAAACTTGGTGGAAACGTGTAGCATGGTCCAAGGAAGAACCCATTACACTTTGGAGCGGATCCGAATCACCGGTCGAATGCACAAATTATTTCTCTTTTTTTCTTAACATTGCGAGATGCAGAGTGCATTTGGGCTGCATTCATGTGGTGTCAGAATAATTGTAAAATGAGTTCCCGGCTGGGAGAATTCACAGTGCATTAACATTGTGAGATAGGGCTTGCCTTGGCGGGGGACTTTGATTCAGGACTTGGCTCTCTGACTACCCTTCTAGTTGCTTATGATTCACTTCAACTATTCATTAGGAAGAGGTAGAATGGGTGGTTAAAGTGCTTGAAGTGATCAAGTGAGCATGCATATACAAGCTGCATTGCCATGTGCAGAGTATGGAGCTTAAAAGTTTGGTATGATGAACAGTACATTGAGAGAGTCAAAGAGGCACTAAAGTACAGTATCTTCTGTGGGACCAGTTTGTCTTATTCACCAACCTTTAAGAAATGTCAAGTGGCTCGTGCAATTGAGGGATACTTTCACATCTTAAGAGTCTCTCCTGCACTTCAGGGCATTCAGGAGCTTCATGAGAATACCAGAGGTTTCTGGGAGGGCAGCTAAAACAGAGCTAAACGCAGAGTGAATATTGGGCTTACAGGACTCCAAAGGAATGCTAAGGTTTCTCTGCTGGGTGTGTTAACAGGCAGCAACTGTTTGTATAAACTTTAAAGGGTGATAATATGTATAAGATGTTTTCATTGCTTGTTCTGCTGCCCCTAAGTGTAGGTGACTTAAACTACTTGGTGAGGGCTAAGGAAAGATCATGGTCATGGTTAAGAAACCATCATATATAAATATCACACTACTTCCGACTTTGATTCAGACAGATATTATCCCAATTAAAAGAGGTTGCTTGTCAGGAAAGGTAGTTTTAAGTGTTTCAACAAATGGCCAATGCAGTTCATGGGGAGGACAGTTCTCCAAGAGCACAAGAAACATGACATCTCACACTATCAGAGAGGTTGTAACAAGCCAACAGTCAAACCATATCATCTTTATTTGCAGGTAAAACCTAAAAGTCAGTGTACCAGAAACGTTTGTACGCTCACTTTTTCTCAGCTAAACTCAACTACCATGGCCCCTGAAAGGACCGTCATCAGGCGGTGCCTGTAGCCGGCTCACAGTCACCTATTGGCGGCTAAACACAACTACCAACTGCCACTGATACGATGGAGCTCGAACAGAGCTCTGTAGCGGCTAAACACAACCAGCAACTGCCGCTCAGATTTGATCGTTCTATATAGACTGTTTACGTTACAACGCTTCACTTAGTTCAAACTACTTCTATAATATATGGTTTATTGGTGAAGTAGCATTGATTATTTTGAGGGAGGGGAAACATTTTGTCCCGAGGATGAAAACAATTCAGCAGAGGCAGGGATATGTAGACCAGAAAGGGGGAAATCCCATGCGCACCACCACTCCCCCACCCCACCCCTGAAAATTGTACTCTGGCTACAAAAATAAGACCCAAGTTGTATTCTTCAACTTTCTCATTAAACCCTGAAAGCAATGTTGTCTTTGTGTACCAACCTTGGCTCTCACTTGGTCCAGTGGCCTGGAGTGACAACAAAATCACGTATCACCTCTTTAAGGCAGAGTGTGGCTAGAGAGGTCCTGCAGAGACACTCTCTGCCCATTTTCCCACCACATACCCTTCCAGCAGGGAAAATCTGACCCATCTAGGGATTTCCAAGCCAGACAGGATAATCTGACATGCTCTAAGATGACACTGTTGCTCTCACTCCTCCTCGCTCTCCCTCTCTTTCCCCTCCATCTCAAGTCGGGGTGCCGAGCTAGCACAAATGAGAGACACTTTGAAAAATAAGCTGCTCATTTGGGACTGAGTGGATTCAGATGGTTGGCCAGTGCTCAAAGGCACATCGAAAAAGGGGTGGTTAGGTCAGGTTATTATTTCAGTGGATACAAGGCGCTGATGTTCTCCCTCATATGGCATTTTCTCAATCAAAAGGCCTCGGCCACTAGAATGTGGGCCAATATCCTTCTATCCACCTTTTCATCTCTTCATCCAAATCTTCATTCACTGGTCGTGAAGGTTAGATCTGTCTCAGCTTTGATAAAACTATGGTCAAATTGGAATATTCTTTGACTGCAGAACCGAATAATACATTTCCTTTACCTGAGGCTGTCACGGGAGGAGGACCCAAAAGCATGACTCGAAGCAGATGTAAAAGGTAATGGAGTTTATTGTACAAAGGTACAATGCAGGCAAAAACATGGTCAAAGGCAGGCAAGAGGTCATACAGAAACAGAGGGAAGAGACACTAGGAATACCGCTTGAGAGTGAGACACGAGGTACTACAACAATCTGGCAACGGACAAGGGACACAAGGTGAGTATATATACACTGAGGTTAGTGGAGACAATTACACACAGGTGGCACACATCAGGGAAGGGAGGGTAATCACACAGGCGGGAAGGCAGACAAAGACGGGAAGACAAGTGACCTGTAACAGAAACAGACGGTGAGTATTTCAAAATAAAACAGGAAGTCAACACAAACCAAACAAACGTGAACTAAGAGCATTTCTACATCAGGCAGGTTTTACACATTGACAACCCCACACAGCAGTGGATGGTAATAGTTTATTTCATTAGTAATAAAACACACCCATGCTGAAATTCAATACACTCAAGGGTTAATTGCTACATCCTGACTTGCTGTGGTGTGACCAGTAGCTCACGTTGATATATTTTATTTACGCATCATGCCACTAAGTGCTAGACTGGGTAAACACAGCCCGATCTGCCGGCGATTTGATTTCGCCCTGCAGCTCAGGCTGGAAACCTGTACGTTTATCTATCCTGCTTCCGTTACAATTTTGCAGGGACCAATCACAAACTGGCTTATCCTCCTGGCGCACTATTGGCGGGTTTAACACGATGACGATAGAGAAGCGACCAAGCAGTTTCTTGTTTACATTCAACATGGCGGCATGCTGTGTGTCGCTGCTACGTCACCTGGATCGTTGGTCTGATTAGTTGAAGGACTATCCAATTGCGTACAGAGTCATTTGAACTACGCCCGTTGATCACGCCTCTTGTGCAGTAGAAAATACAGAGCAGACTCCCCAGACTAATGTTCAATCTTAAAAGATTGAGCTTGGTGGCCGGGTTGGGTCAGTGGGTAGAGCAGGCGCACATGTACTAAGAGGTTTATGCCCTGACGCAGAGGTCCAGGGTTTGAATCTGACCTGTGATGATTTCCTGCATGTCTTCCCCCTCTCTCTCCCCTTTCTCACCTAGCTGTCCTATCACAAATAAAGGTGGAAAAGCCCAAAAAATTATCTTGAAAAAAAAAGATTGAGCTTGGTCTGGTGATAGCCAGACTAACTAAGTGGCCCATCCCACATGGAATTACATGACATCAATATAAAAGTAATTTCATCCATAACTTGTCCACAGACAACATACTCTCCTTTGCACAAAATAAAGACCAAAGAAAATATATTACAGCAGCCACAACATAATAGTGTAACCCATAAATTGTCCAACTAGAACTAAAAATGTCATACATAAAACAAAACTCTAAAAAAAAAAACAGGGGATGTCATTTCCAGACAGAGAATCATCGATACAAACCAGTCTTTCAGCCCATGCTTGTTCCAAAATATCTGCAAAAAAAAGGTTTCATGTTCAAACAACCAAACTAACAGATCTATATCCTGCCTCGTGTCTTTGACTTCAACTTTTTTAAATAATTGCAATCTGAAATCATATATGGACAATAATACACATAGTAAACATAGTATGGTAGCTAATATTAACTAGGCTGGTAAACGTTGGATAGACATCGCTGTGTAACTGACATTACTGAGTCAGTTAACTGATTGTATAACTCTGTACTACGATCATTGCAGTTGTCACTTTTGCCGACAGTGGTAGTGTCAGCAAAAGTTACAAAGACTTGTTTCAAGCTAAAAGCTAACAGCATGGTCAATAAAAGGTATTTGAAAATGATATTTAAGATTTTTCGCAGAGGTGGAGGCTGGTTTACCAGCCAGACAAACTACAAATTACTACACTGGCCACCAGATCTCTAGGGCCATAAAAGTACCAATTGTTTTCTGGTCATTTCTCATCATATTACAGAGGCTCACCTGCTCTGTTTCACTGTGACTGTGTGAAGCTCTACGTTTTCATTTGATTTACGCTTTTATGTTGTATATTCCAAAATAAAGTTGTGTTTAATCAAATGAACACTAATACAAACCGGCAGGCAGTATTGGTACACAGTGCAAAGAAGGCCGAAGGTGATGAGGCAGAATAAGGGCAGGAAACTCCTGCCCAGTGCCTCCATAACATTTTCAACCATAATAAGTCCATAAGCATAATAAGAATTACATGTTTCAATAAGGGGTAAAACGTTAAAGGCCCATGTCAGATTTTATTTGTCTGCACGGTCAGTGTGAGTGTTTCTTTCCTTTTCTAAGGTTGAACAGTTTTCTCCAGATTAAGTCAGGCTAAGCAAAACAGTATGAGAAGCTGCAGGCTGACCTATATACCTTTATCCTCCAAACACAGCTCAGCCAGAAACCGCAAATCGAGTGTTTTCAGTCTGAGGGCTTGGCTGGGAGCTTCACAGGCAAACTAGACCACATCAGTGCAAACGCTGCACAGCACCACCGGCACCATGGAGATACAGACACACCATTATAAAACAGAAATAGCAAGTAGACTATTACCACGACCCCTCAGGCCGCAGGTTCAACTGTGTGCTCAATGTGCACTCCTTTTCATTTCATGGTGATAGGAGGAATAACTCACAGATAGCAAGAGAAGAAAAAGTGGGAGTCATATCACAATACAGATATGTATACAACCAATATACAACCATTGCATGTGACATTTTTTCCATGTGCAGGATTGAAGGTTAACTCTATTTACAGTATGTGGTGCAGGTGCATTTACACATTTTCATTCGGCTCATACATTCTAATCGTCAGTGTGTGTGTGTGTGTGTGTGTGTGTGTACAGCACACTGTGTTTGTCTTTCTTGGGGATTTCCTGAGCTTGGAGAGGTGTGAACATGTCACTTACAGCGCCTGTCACATGTCAGCCTCTGCTGGCTTGAGCACCTGCAGTCACTCTGTGTTCCAGCATGATCTGTCAGAGGACAGGGTTTTATTCAAAGAAACAGCACGCAGCCTTTCAAAACACTGTAATGTGAATCCAGAAAAAGAAAACACCTCTGAAATGGAAGACTTACTATTCTGACGGAACAGATGACTCAGTCAAAAGTTTTTGTTTTTTTTATCCAAACTAGTAACAAGAGGGAATAATGGACTTCCCTTTTAATGGCAGGAATAACTTTGTACGAAGTTGCTTTGTGCAAACACAGTTTTGTATTTACACTCTTCAACACTCATTTACTAAGGCAAGCTGGGACAATCAAATGAGTTAGGAGGAAAGGCTTTACGTGGACATGAATCCAACTTACTCAATACTACGTTTTTTCTGTTATTAGACTGAAAATAATAGCATATTGCAAATCATCTAGAGCAATGTTTTTTAGGCCAAGGACCCCTAATCTGACAGACAAGTAGGGACCCCTACTACATTTATTGTATACAATTTAGTTGCATTATAAACTGGGCCTATAATAACATATGGTCTAAAGACTTTACACCTAGCTTTTTATGTTGCCTGACAATACTAAGCTACTATTTACATATTTATATATCATTGTGTTTTAATGTCAAACATACATGTGGAAAGCATAGTGAATCCAGAAGCTTAACTGTATCTGTGACTGGCTACCATAGTGGCTACTTTACCTATGGGCCAGTAAGCCTATCATCACTGTTGTTGAGGATGTTGTTTTTTACAAATATGTTGGATTCATGTCAATGTATATTTTTCCAGACATATTTAAAAATATTTTGGGGGGAAAACGTTCACAAAAGTATCAACAATAATTTGGCGGCCCCCGTGCAGTGACTTTGAGGACCTCCTGTTAAAAATCACTGATCTAGAGCTCTTGGTGAGTCATTTTGGCAGCCTGGTAGTTAGCTTATTACACCTTTTCGTTTATTGGACTGTTTTTTAAATGTGTTTGTTACTTTATTTGATATAGTCGTTGAGAACTCATTAAAACTAATTTTAGATGGGTTTACATTCCAATCAGGTTTTTCAAATTAACTCAAGTCCTTCGCAACAGGGCCATGAGAACAGCATCCTTCACCTTGTCCTTCACAAGACGGCCATCTACAGCACATGTGATTGGGAATAAAATGTGTGAATTTGAAACAGGAAGCTTAGTAGGGCAAATAAAGGAACTGAGTCACAGCTACAACAGGACTCATCTCTCTCTGGTTCATTTTGAGACACAACCCCTTCTCTCCATATGCAAACTGGCCTGACCACAATAGTCATAGAGCGCACACATGATTAAATGGTGCACAGGGAGCATGAGAAATAGCTGTGGTCGGTGGCTTGGCCGGAGGCCGGGGATTGAGGCAGGGGGACAGACTTTTGCTTTAATCACAGAGGGGGATAATGGCTGCCATACGCCACTGACTTTGTTTTTCCCACAATCCAGCCATCAGGACAGCTCCTCCATCGGCTATGGTAGTGTCCGATTCCCTTTTGCCTATTGCCCTTAAAAGACAGAAGCAAAAGAAACACACCTTTATCCACTTCATCATGGCTGCAGCAGGCCTGACATTTCACCCTTTTTGAGGGCACAAAGGCCAAATGCCATCAAATAAAACAATGCGTTGAGTCCACAGAAATAAGGAACTAAAATCATCCTTAAGGGTTAAGGATGATTTTAGTTTAATACATCGTATAACTATCAGTTGGGGGCAGTTTATTTCATAAAGTAATATTTACAAACTACCAATATTTGAACAAACTCTTCTTAAAAGTTCAATCAGTCACAGATTTGTGGCATATGCACATCAGAAATAAGTTTGAGATGAGTCACTTTGTCTATTTCCCTCATTGTGCTATTTCTGTAATCTGCACAGTGTTCTGTGAAATGTCAAACAAAGCCGGATGTATAAAATTAATTAACTGAACTAACTAGCTGACGGCAGCAGCAGTTAGCGGTTAGCATTAGTTTAGCAACAAGTAAAACTTTCTGTCCACCAGGAAACTCCATAAATCACAGAGAGTGGAGGCAGAGCAGCCGGAGGACATCCGAGGGAAAACCAGAAAACATTTTCTCCCTTAAAATATGATCCAGTTTCACCAAAATCAGTGGTAGTGCTGTAAAACGTTATGGCACTTCTCCCAGGAGATCCGACCTGCCAAAGTTAAACAGTGCGAGAACAGGCGATCGGGTGTGCAGTGGGTATGACAAAGGCATCATTTTCTCTATTACAAGTCAGAGTAGCATCAAAATGATTTTGAAGCTGTAAGTTTAAGGTAAACTAGTTATTAGTTAGTTAGTATGCAATGTTGCTTTAACAGACTAAGCTGGGTCACAGTTCACCAATACTCAGAACCATTCAGAAATATAAAAGGTCAGCTAACTATCCAACCTAGATAGCTACAGTTGTGTTCAAAATAATAGCAGTCCAACATCACTTACCTCATAAATCAAATTTTTTGGTAGAAGTAATATTTCTACATGGCAAATAATTTACTACTAAGTGTTGTAGAGTCATAGAAAACCAACAGACCCACCAGTCATGACATGCATGCTGCTCATTCTGTGTGATTGAATCTGTAATTGAAAGGGGCATGTTCAAAATAATAGCAGTTAGTGAGGTGATTGATTCTGTGAAGAAACAGGTGTCCATTATGGCCCATATTTAAGGAAGGAAGGAAGCAAATGTTGTGCATGCTGGTTATAGTGCATTTCACACTGAAATACTCAGCAAAATGGGTCGTTCCAGACATTGCTGTGAGGAACAGCGGACTTTGATTAAAAAGTTGATTGGAGAGGGGAAAACATATAAAGAAGTGCAGAAAAGTATAGGCTGCTCAGCCAAAATGGTTTCAAATGCCTTGAAATGGCATCCAAAGCCTGAACGACGTGGGGAAAAAACGGTCAACTACCATTCGAATGGATCGAAGAATAGACAAAATGGCAAAGGATCAACCAATGATCAGCTCCAGGAAAATCAAAGAAGACTTAAAGTTACCTGTGAGTACTGTTAGGATCAGAAGAAGGCTATGTGAAGCAAAGCTATCAGCTAGAAGCCCCCGCAAAGTCCCATTGCTGAAAAAAAGACATGTACTGAATAGGTTGAAATTTGCCAAAGGAGAAATGGTGCAACATTCTGTGGACTGATGACAGCAAAATTGTTCTTTTTGGGTCTAGGGGCCGCAGACAGTTTGTCCGACGACCCCCATGCACTGAATTTAAGCCACAGTACACTGTGAAGACAGTGAAGCATGGTGGTGCAAAAATCATGTTATGGGGATGTTTCTCATACTGTGGTGTTGGGCCTGTTTATCCAATACCAGGGATCATGGATCAGTTTCAATACATCAAAATACTTGAAGAGGTCATGTTGCCTTATGCTGAAGAGGAAATGCCTTTGAAATTGGTCTTTCAACAAGACAATGACCCAAAACACACCAGTAAGCGAGCAAAGTCTTGGTTCCAGATGAACAAGATTGATGTTATGGAGTGGCCAGCCCAATCCCCAGACCTCAATCCCATAGAAAACTTGTGGGGTGACATCAACAATGCTGTCTCTGAGGCAAAACCCAGTAATGCAGAGGAATTGTGGAATGTAGTTCAATGGTCCTGGGCTGGAATACCTGTTCACAGGTGCCAGAAGTTGGTTGACTCCATGCAACACAGATGTGAAGCAGATCTCAGAAATAATGGTTATGCAACTAAATATTAGTGCAGTGATTCAAAGTAAAGCAAACCCTTGAGACATCTTTCAGTTCATACAGTAAATGTTTGAGTTTGTAAAGAAAAATTCATTTTTCTTCACTTTCTGTAAAGGTATAACACAAATGTGATAAAATGTTTTGATTTGGAATTGAATGTGCAGTGTTCCCAATGCATTGACATTATGGAATTAAAAGCTATTCTAAGGATTTTGAGCATTATTCACTTTTTAAACACACTGCTATTATTCTGAACACAACTGTATATAATCAGAGAAAATTTGTTAATTACAACTTGGGTTTTATTGTTGTAGCTCTTGCCATCAGTTCTATCAGCCATGATAACAATGTTGGCTACTCACAAAGTTCATTGCTGAGATCTGGGAACTATCTGAACATGGCAGCATCAAAAAGGTCGATGGAGCAAGAAACACAACAGGGTCACACAAGTAGACAAGTTGTTAGTCTATATACTTGACGATTGCTCCGCTGCCGCTAAGACTGGGCATCGAGAACCGATTCCTATTTGGAATCGTTTAAAAAATTACGATTCCAGTAGAATTCTTTCTTTATTGGAATCGTTTGGAGGATTTGGTTTCAAATCTGATCATGGGTTCCAAATTTAACATGCGCAACTTTGGTTTCCGTAGCGGCCAGGCGCTCGTTGTGTTGCAGCTGTGGAGCACAGTAAGCAGCGCTCTAGTGTGGCTTTATTTTACATTGAAAAAGCCCTGTAAAACTGCAACCCACCATTGAATCAAAATTAAACTTTCCTCTTATTTGTGAAATAAGCATGTGACCCGTTTCAACTCCACCCCTCAAAGAATCAGAATCAAAAATCGATAAGAACCGGTATCGAAAGGAAGAATCGCAATTGGAATCAGAATTGTTAAAATCCAAATGATGCCCAACCCTAGTTGCCGCCGTACGTACATACTTAACAGACATGAGATTGAAAGTAAATAATGCATATATTCCAAAATGTTGAACCTGAATCACTTTTATTTGTTGACTTTTGCTGTTAGAGAAACAAATGGGGCGACGCAGTAAGCTGCAAGCTAGTTCAGGCAGTCAACTCGAGCCGCACCACTGTACACACCCGTGACATGCCACACTCTCCGTATCTGTAATTTATCAAACACACCCCCTCAATTTGGCGGTCTATTTAAGCTGCACATTTCCCCATCTCTGCCTTGCCAATGCTGCTGCTGCCCTGCACCAGTATCACTGCCTGCTTTCAGCCCCACCATCATCACTCCCTAATATCTAATGTAAACCCAACCTGCAGGGAGTGATGAGGTCGGAGTCTGGCCATCAAACACAATGTTCTGCTGTTATAATAAACATTTCAAATGTGAGTTGTCTGACTGAACTTAACTTTAGCCTTAAAGAGCAGCGTAAAACTGTAGCGTGTCAGTATATTGCTAATAAAGAAAATTTCACAGCCTAGTGGTAGGTTCTGCACCGACTCTCTTTAACATTTTCTGTGAGCCTCTTTCACTCTTCATCTCCACACCAGTCACCTCAACCTTGTTAGACCGAGAAGGGAATGCACTGTAAGTCACACCGTCAATTATGCAACAGCCATCAGTTTGCAAGCCTGTTTCAAAATTGATAGTCTCCCACAGCACTTAATTAACCTATTATATTCCACTTAATTTCCAATAACAAATTAGAGGCCTTTGGTCCCTTTGAAGAACACAGAGTGGTCTGCAGAGAGATTACATTCAGTGAGCGGAGGTGTAGAACTAATAGCGTCATGATTTTAGGTTTTAGTATTCATTATGTACATTTACATTTATGTTTGGAGATACTTGTAGGGATGGAGTAAGGGTAAAGAAATTGTATATGATGATGTTATATGATAGATCTATTAAATAAAAGAACACATTTAGGCTACAAAATAGTGAACATGCCGACGTATACACATTACAGTACAACATGCTCATTCTCAATACATTATATTGTATTATATTGTGTTATGTTATATATGAATGTCCCACTGCGCTCCTCAAAGTTTTCAAACCATTTGTCCTGAATGAGGCTCAGAAGTCACAACTGTGATAGGAATTAATTATAGTGTCAAATGACAACAGGAGTTATCTAGATAGATAGACCACAGAGTAGGTCTAGACCACACTCTATCATTTACGAAGACACAACAATTCCCCACGAGAAAGCATTTGATGCGACAGTGGTGAGGAAAAACTCCCTTTTAACAGGTAGAAACTTCGGACAGACCCTGGTTCTTGGTGGGCGACCATCTGTCGCTGCCGGTTGGGACACAGTAGTCTATATCCACGGCGTTCCACTTCTGGGATTGCTCCATTGCCACTGGAAATTTTGCCGGATGTCCCTCTTTTCGGCTGGATGTCCGTTACGTCCGTTAAGTGAGAAGTATGATTCATAATAATTATAGCAGTTGTTATGATGAACAGTAGCAATTATAGTACCAATAAAGATAATAGATCTATGACAAGAAATACTACACTAGAAATAGGAGCATCAGTAGCATGTGGAAGAAGCATACACAGCCACAACAGCCTGGAACCTCCTCCTCATGCTGGTCACCAGCCTGGTCACACACTGCTGTGGGATGGCATCCCATTCTTCAACCAGCATTTGGCGCAAGTCAGCCAACGTGGTTGTGTTGGTCACTCTGGCACGAACAGCACGCCCAAGCTGATTCCACAAGTGTTCAATGGGGTTGAGGTCAGGACTGCTGGCAGGCCATTCCATCCTCTCCACTCCCACATTCTGGAGGTAGTCTCTGACCAGCATGAGGAGGAGGTGCCAGGCTGTTGTGGCCGTGTATGGTTCTTCCACACACTACTGAGGCTCCTGTTTGTGAAATTAATACATTTCTTCAAACTTCAATCATCCAATCCACCAAACACCAAACGAGTCAATGGCAGAATAAGCTGTTTGGCATTGTCAGAGAAGATTTGGTAAATTTTTCATGGGCACAACCCACATACTCAGCGCTGCTGCTCATCCCACAAATGCATGTTCCTTACAAATGGGGCACCATTTGAAAGGGAACTAAACAGGCCTCTCAACGGTATAAGATTTATTGCCAAAAAGCATTGTAACCACAGAGAAATAATCTACCAAACACAAATTTCCTTGCTTTTTGTGCTAAGTTTATGTGCAGAGTCGTCCTGCTGCTGCAGACACACCAGCAGCTTCTTCTCTGCTACAGCTGCTGATCTGGCTCCTTTCTTTTGTTTCATTCTCACACAGTTCATTATGGGGGAAAAAAGTGAAATGCTGGAGGCACTCCTGAGCATGGTGGTTTGCAAAGACTTCTCATGTTTACCTTACTAAATTATGTTAAAATCTGAAAGCTTTGCCAGCTATGTACAGTTTCTCAATGAATCCTTTGCACTGCCTATGAAGAAAAAGCTGTTAATACTACATAATACATACAAAATACATAATTTGTGTTGGTCATATAAAATAATATACCATGAAATCTGGTAAACACAAAAAATCCTTTTTGTTAAAGGGTAACTACTGTTTTTTCATGTCTAAGTGACTGATGGGAACAACAATCTTTGACATTGGTCCAGTATTAAGCTAGATCGCTGCAGTCGGCAACGGAGAAATAAGCTACAATGTGAGTTAATAGGGCAATTGTCCAGCTTGTATTTACCTTCACAAAAGTGCTTATTTTGCCACTGACAGGCTCAGATTAATATTCTAAGTGTCTGACAACATTATGGAAAGGATTTCTAAGGAAGTCGACCTTTCTGTTAAAGAGTAAGATCCTTTTTTAAAACATAAAAACATCCGCGAAATTGCGTTCTCTAAACCCACCAGACAAAGAGTAATTTTAGCATCATAAAATACGCTTCATTCAAAGTCGACAGAAACAAAATAGAACTACGAAAACCCGTTATGGGTCGTCTTTCCACTTTTCCAACCATCACAACTCTAGTTTTGGTTGAAATAATCACATAGTTCAACAATTTACATGTGAAAACATGTTGGCCCTATACACGCTAAAAGTATTGTTTTTTTAAATGGAGTCTGGTGGGTTTAGGGCTAGCAACTTCGGAGCTGTTTCCAGTTAAACAGAAAGGTCTCAAAGAGGTTTTAAAGGTCTATCTCTGAAGGGATCCTTTCCATAATGTTGTCAGACACTTAGAATATTAATCTGAGTTTTTCAGCGGCAACACAAGCACTTTTGTGAAGGTAAATACATGCTGCACAATTGCCCTATTAACTTACATTGTAGCTTATTTCGCTGTTGCCGACTGCAGCTATCTCGCTTAATACTGGACCAATGTCAAAGATTGTTGTTCCCATCAGTCACTTAGACACAAAAACATAGGAAAATAGGGTTGAAAAAAACGGTAGTTACCCTTTAAAAGCAACCAGAGAAGCATTCTTGCCAAGCCTTGTCTGCTTGGCCACCATTAGATTCTTCTTTGTTTCAGTGAGTTTAAAATAGATGAGAGTTGGGTTCAAGCCCGTCACTTCTGTACAATAAAAATATATTTTCTTGGCGATTAGTTGCATTGCAATAGTTTTGTATTGTTATTGATAAAGCTGCTAACTATTGTCAGCTGGCAACATATGTAGTTACTGCATGTACAGTATGAATCTAATTTTCTTTTAGTCAAAAGTAGAAACCAAGAAAATAGAATTTGAATGCATTGCCTTTGAAACTTGCAGAATTGCCCAGACAGAAAACTTATAACTCATAAGTCCCTGGGATCAGAGCTAACAGCTTTAAACATGAAAGTTAACACTGCTGTTGTTACTGTATCATTATTCCACTAAACACACTCCATTCAGTCAACATTGGGGTGGCGTCAAAATGAAAACCACTGGGATCTGACACATCAGCCCACTACCTCAGATGCAGAGCCCAGAGGAACAGCTGCCTTGAATTATAGCTCTGCTAACAGCCGGACGGCCTACAGCCATTGTTTTAATATTGCCCCTCTTGTTTTCATGTTGAAAAACCACATCACAGAGAGCGGTTCGCCAAATACCAATGCAGGAGTAACAGGTCTTATAAGCAATGTTTCCGCAGGGTCTAAAAAAAGTCTAACGTTTAAAAGTCCTAATTTGAGGCCTTAAAAAGTCTTATTTCGCTGAAGTATTGTGTTCTTGGTCTAAAATCATTTTAAACAGGCCTTACTTTTCCTACGTCTATGTAACACTACCTCTAATGCTCATTGAAATCCCACAGCGCTTTTATTCAGTGGTGTTGTAGTTTTTTCTTTGATTAGTCCAAATGTAATTTGCTGTATTACGACTGCAAATGAGACCAACAAGCAACTTATATTGCAGCCAATAAGCTTTTGTGTTATTGGCTCAAGTCTCTTTCGGAGTGTACCACAGACTATGGGGAAGTGCAAGTTTAGCGATGCAGAACTTGGCTTGAAAAAACTAAATTTAGGGCTTGGTTAAAGCTTAACATTGTACTTGATGCCTACTGCTTCTTATGCAAGAAAGCAATTCAACTGGGAATGTTGGGTGTATGGGCGCTGGAGTCTCGTGCAAAAAGTAAGAAGTGAGAACTGCTTTGAAGCATCGCCAGTAAGCGACAGCCATCAGCCAGTTCTGCCAAGTATCTGGCGGCTAAAGCCCCCAATAATTTTTTTTTATTAATGTCATAAAGGTCTTAAATTTCATTCATAATGCTCTTAAAAAGTCTTTAATTTGACTTAGTGAGACCTGCAGCCTTGTACAGGGATGTAAGACTTTACCTTTTACTAGGGGACAACATTCAATAGGTGGGGCAGTCCAGAGCCGGGTTGGATTTGAAATGGTTAAATGCAGCCAGTGCTCTCCATCTTGTATATCTGTTCAAAGTGTTATTACAGCTTCCTATTCAACGGTAAACAGCAGTTCAAATTCCCTAATGTTTAACTCTCGTCTGGGAATGGGGAAAAAAACAAGTACTCCTCTTATCTAATATGATTTATTTTCAGCCATTTATTAACAGTATCTGACTCAAGGCTTGACGAGGGATGAAACAGTGACGCACAACGTTGGCTCACTCCACATTTGTACGGATGAAATTATGAGATGAGCGTGATGAATTAAAGGCAGACGGGTGATTTAGAGGGAGACACGGCACAGAGGGAGGTGAGTGAGTGTGTGTGTGTGTGTGTGTGTGTGTGTGTGTGTGTGACACAGCCATTAGATTGCAGCCATATCAAACGCTTTTTGAAGTTTGATCATTCGTGTTCAGTCAATCACTTCGCCACTTATTTATTTCTTATTTGTTGGTGCTGATACCACCCCCCCCCCCACACACACACACACACACACACACATATACAAAATGCAGGTTGACTTTCCACTTCAGTGTGTCTGGCTGGAAGCCCTCACTCTGGGACAGCCATATCGCTTTCCTGGCACTGCTGTCCTCAGCGCTGGCTGCCAGGCCGGGACTGGCAAAACCCTAAAAAGCTGGGGCCCAATGCATCTTTTACAGTTTACAGGAATGTGTCAGCAGTAATCTCTTGGCGGCCATCTTTGGAAATTCAGACCGACACTCTAATGAAAGCATTGTGATGCTCTGTGGCAGAAAGAGCCTGCTCTAATTGTTTCTATTTAAAGCAGCTGTTTTCATCCATCTCTGACTCAGCTGGGGTACGAATTCATCCCCAGTGACTTCATCGCTCGCGCTGGGTGTCGATTTATTTGAAACTTGTCATCGGTTTTTAAGTAAACAGAGGTGGCCAAGACCAAGCTTTAATCACGCTTATGTGAGCTGCCCAGAGAGGTCTTTTGATTTCAATTAGGTCAGCGTAACTTGGCTTTCTATGCTGTCAGATAATCTCTCCCTCCACCCGGAGTCTTTCACAGCCGCTGCCAGCCAGCATTGCCAGAGCAGTATATGAAATCAAATTTGAACACTGACCCCTCTGGAAAATGGGAACCGGTGAAAGGGGGGGGCTTAACAGGAGTTCTAAAGGGGTGGGCGTCATGTTTTCACCCTCTGTGTGCCCCAAAGACTGGATTTAGAGCGGCGTGCCGGCAGCAGTGTAAACCAGGCCGTAGGGAAGGCGTGCATGGCACAGCGTGCTCTGAGCTTACTGCATGGATCGCTGTAATCCACCTCTGTATGGGCGCCAGAGTCTGACTGGCTGTTTATACTGACGGCTACAGTTTGTGGAGAACATGAGAAGGTCCCTGGTCTCATGAGGCTTGGACTGCAGTGTGTGAGAAAGTGTCTCACAGGAAATTTTGAGGGTTTTTCCAGTGAAATTCCAAAGCTAGGACTGTCTGCAGCCAGATCTTTTTTTCTTCTTCTTCAAACCAGTCCTGGTTTGGAGGACACAGGGAAGGAGCTTTGATGTAATAACCACCTCCACACCTCATCAAACCCTTGGCTGTGATTGGCCTCTATCGGGTTGTCACAATGGCCTGCCTCACGCCACACGTTGGGGTCACCAACCCTGTTGTTTCCAGGCCACAGGCTTCTGTTGGAACCACGGGTCAATCGATCATTTTGATTCATGTCCGCTACCAATCACAGATCAGAGGTGGCCTGTGGCATTACAAAAGGTTGTAGCTGAAGTTCATCCTGGGTTTGTTTCATCCAGGGTTCAGTCATCACAAATCAAACCAAATGCTACTCTGGACCTTTTACTTGGTGCGACCAATACTTACTTAGGCTATAGTTTTTAAGTTTCTTCTGCCTCTTGCCGATACTTTGTACGGATATATATATATAATATTTACATCTGACCACAGTTAAAATATTAAGTTGCTGTGTAGCCACTGAGAATTGGTTATTGGGCTGGCCCGTTCTTAAATTGTTTTGACAAATTGGTATGACTATTGTTTTATTCTACAAATTACTTACACTGCAAACATTTGAGATTATTGAATGTATTTGTCTGGCAGTCAGGTTTCTGATGACTTTTTGCTCAGTTAAGCACAGTCACTACATGTTAAGCCACTCAGAAATGATATCAGTTGGCATGCCAGTGGTACTACTCATGTTCTCGGACAACTTTTATCAAAAAAGGTTTTCTGCTTATTGCGTCCACAGGTTTTCAATCCATGGCAACTATGTGTGTATGAATGGCCAGAAGAGTGTCTCCATGTTCCAGAGATATACCGTGTTGAAAAACTAAGCCTTAGCAATGTCAAAAATATATTGATAGTGCAAAATAAAAAAGCTGGTATATTGTCACTTATTCATGTTTTTCTGATTTCTATTTGGGAAACAGGAGTTTTGACACTACAGTTTCCATCATGCCTTGGGTGATAAAACAGGAAGTTTATTATCAGTCCCTCCAGAAAAACGCGATTATGCGATCACATAATTCAATGCATAATCAGCAAAGGCCGCATATTTATGCGGGGGCCGCATTTTTTCAAATACGCTGCACTTTTGCCGCATAAATTGCTGATTTCTGCGCAAAATATGCGGGGCTTGCATGATTTCATAATCCCGCATTTTCGTTGCAAAAAAGTCACATGTCTTAGCAGAAAGTTGAAAAATGTGGTGTTTACTTCACACAAGAGCAGCCATTTGCCCCTGTTGCCATGGGAGTGTTATGAAGTGACGTAATTACGCGACATGAACATCATCGAAAAGCTTCAAACCCCGCAATGAAGCCACGATGAAACCACAGTTTTTGCAAGTTCCCGCAATTTCATCGCATAAAATTGCATAAATATCCCGCATATTCCATTCCATTTTTTAAGAAAACGTGCCGCATTACAGAGATGTTCACAAATCATTTGTTGCAAGTCCAAGTCAAGTCTCAAGTCTTTGAGCTCGAATCCAAGTCAAGTCTCAAGTCTTTTGGGTCAGCCGTTTATGCGACTCGAGTCCGAGTCTCAGACTCGAGTCCCCATCTCTGCCGCATTATCAAGGATTTTTGCCCGCAACAATCACAAAAAAACTCATTTTTTTCTTAATTTTTCTGGAAGGACTGTATTATAATGCTGTGTCGTCAGTGGGTCTGTCTTAATACCCACAATTACCCACACCAGTAGTCAAGTACATACTTGTATGACACATTTTTGGTAACTGCCACAGTGCCCATGAAGACCTCAAGCGTTTATCAGAGCTCACTGGGACACACATCCTGTCACTCTTGCAAATACAGATACTGTGCATGGCACAATCAAGTTCAGAGGATTTGTTGGAACAAATACGTAGGATAAACTGTGCAGTATTACAGTTACAATCATATGACCATCACATTCTGAAGCTGAGAGAAGTAATAGTTAATAAAGAATTGCCTTATTTAGGTCTACCGTATTTAAAGGGGTGATAGAATGCAGAACCGATTTTACCTTGTCATAGTAACAACAATAACAACAGGTTGGTGGGTAAATAGGACATACATAGAACCTCAGCGTTCCATTGACACCCCTTTCCTCTGCAAATCTCACATTTTGAAACTGCTGCTGAAAACAGGCGAATCTCAACAAAGCTAAAAGTTGACGTCAACTCCTCAACTCCTAGCCTTTGTCACGCCCCAACATTTGCATAGGCTACACCACTGACCTGAGGTCAGCTTAGTCTTCTGAATCTAGGTCATAGGATTGAAGGGACACTAGCAGCTAACGAAACCCCTCATTCACAAAAATGCATTAAATTGAAATCGGACACAAGCGTTAGCTTTGTAAGACCTTAGGGTAGCTGTTATATAAGTAGTGTGACGAAATTCTAACTGTAAATATATTATAGTTATGCCGAAAGTGTAGCTAGATAGCTAGCTGTGATCTTTAGCTACCCATAGGATTGAATGGACACTAGCAGCTAACGAAAACCCTCATTCACAAAAATGCATTAAATTGAAATCGGACAAAAGCATTAGCTTTGTAAGACCTTAGGGTAGCTGTTATATAAGTGGTGTGACGAAATTCAAACTGTAAATATACTATAGTTATGCCGGCAGCCGGCCAGCTCCGCGGAGACTTTGGAAACGGAAACGGTGACTTTCTCCTGGGTATGTAGCGCAGCGGGGCTGCCGCTGTCTCGTCAGACTGTGTGGACCTCCTGAAGTCCGACACGTCTTACCAAATTTGCAATTAGCCATCAATTTTTGTAAAACGGCCCATATTTGAGCTTTATATAGTTGATTTCTGGCATAAAAAAAGTCTCAGAAGTGAATTTAGTAACGAAACATTGCAGTGTCTGAAATATGAGACCTGCTGTCTCGTCTCCAATGTATCTGTATGTGGTTCCTCAACCAATCAGCGTGCAGCTCATCTAAATATTCATGAGCATACCATATCTGGAGGAAAAGCTCTCGTTCCAAATAGGGCCAAAACACAAGGATGCTTAAGGGCCCATAAAATAGCAACCGGGCAATGTTCAGCCCAATCAATGTTACATACCCTATTAGGAGACCTTAAGGAACAGTGTGAAATACCCTATATAATCATTCTATCACCCCTTTAAAAGAGATGACTTTATTTTATGTTGAATGGTTTTTGTCTGATCACATTTTTAAGGATGGAACATATTCAGTATTTTATTTTCAGATATGCCATCAGGAATAAATAATGTTACGTGATAACCATCTGTAGATGTTCTGTCGTAACTTAGTGTTTGTATATGAATGATAATATTCATGCTGTAAACTTACTTTAGCCCTATCGTATGTTTGATATGTGTGTGTTTAGATATGAGTGGAAGGTGTTCAAGGTCTGATGCAAACCAATACTGAGCTGGCATACCAGCAATATTAATATATATTATATATATATAAGCTGTGGGGAGCTTAATTCTTAATGGCATGTGAAATACAATACCTACACCTATGTCCTAGCAACATGCTCTATATAAAAAAACCTAAGACTTACAACCTCTCTTGACTCTCCAGCAGCCCCTCAAGAACTGCTGGGATGGAAGCCCCGCAGCCTAAACGAAGGCTCCCACCGTGTCATTAGGGGCATGTGGAGAGGACCCCATGAAAGCACTGACAAAAAATCTCCTTGAAGATTGAGGGAAAGAAAGGCAAGGGGTATTGATCCGTCTGTCCACGGATATGATACTTAAGCCCTGGTACTGAGAGCTGGAGAGCCCCTGGATCCATATCTCAAAGACTTTAATCCTGGCCCCTCTTACAGCTGGATTGGCCTTCACCTTAACCTCCCGACAACTGCTCCAGCAGATCAGCCATGGAAATATTATTCTTCTCACAAGCTGCTTCCCTCCTCCTCCGCTCTTTCTTTCCCGTGCTTTGTGTTCTTTGCGGTTATTAACAGGCCTTCCCTGTGTTCCCATCCGAATTAGGAGTGAGAGGTGAATTAATAACTGATCCTGGTTTCCATCATTTTCCAAAAAAAAAGTTCTTATCCTCCTTTTCTTGTAGCTGAAGTTGAAGGGGAAAGGAAGCATGCACACATTACTGGTGAGCTGGTTATGTCAGCCTGCTGCTTATTATATGTTATATTAGCATAATTAGTGTAAGCAAAAGTCATCCCTGAATGCATATTGGTTTTCGCTGGTTCTTATACTTCTTCTCAATCTGCAAAACCAACATGGATGTATATAGAGAAATGCTGTGTTCCAAGATGGCGCCCCATTTATTCCAGTTCAAGTTTTTTACCTTGTGCATATACACAGAAAGTTTCTTCAGGCTTCCTATGGAAACAAAATAAAAAAGGTGTAATTATTTAAACCTACGAACAAGTTCTGCTCAGGAGGGTGGCTGGTGTCTCTCTTATAGAGATAGGGTGAGAAGCTCAGTCATCCGTGAGGAACTTGGAGTAGAGTCGCTGCTCCTTGGCGTTGAAAGGAGCCAGTTGAGGTGGTTCGGGCATCTGTGGTTAACACTTCATTACTAGATATGATCAATATGTCTTTATTAACAGGTTATGTACCGCAGTCATTTAAAGTAGCTGTGATAAAACCTCTTCTGAAAAAACCCACAGTCGATCCTGAGGTCTTAGCCAACTATAGACCTATATCTAACCTTCCCTTTCTCTCCAAGATCCTTGAGAAAGTAGTCAGTAATCAGTTATGTGACTTTTTACATAGGAATAGTCTATTTGAGGACTTTCAGTCAGGATTTAGAAAGCATCATAGCACAGAGACGGCACTGGTGAAAATTACTAACGACCTTCTAATTGCTGCTGACAAAGGACTTGTCTCCATACTTGTCTTATTAGATCTTAGTGTAGCATTCAACACTATTGACCATACCATCCTTTTACAGAGACTGGAACATTTAGTTGGCATTAAAGGAATCGCACTAAGCTGGTTTAAGTCCTATTTCTCTGATCAATCTCAATTTGTCAATATCAACGATAAATCCTCCAAGTACGCTAAAGTTAGCCATGGCATTCCCCAAGGCTCAGTGCTTAGACCAATCCTTTTCTCTTTGTACTTCCTCTAGGCAATATTATTAGGAAATACTCAATTTACTTTCACTGTTATGTGGATGACACCCAATTATATTTATCAATCAAGCCAGACAAAACCAGTCAGTTAGCTAAACTTCAAGTATGCATTAAAGATATCAAATCATGGATGACATACAATTTCCTGATGTTAAACTCAAACAAAACTGAAGTTATTGTGCTGGGCCCTAAACACCTCCGAACATCATTATCCCAAGATATAATTACTCTAGATGGCATTGCCATGGCCTCCAGCACTACTGTCAGAAATCTAGGAGTTATTTTTGATCAGGATATATCCTTTAACGCCCACTTAAAACAAACCTCTAGAACAGCCTTTTTTCACCTTTGTAACATTGCCAAAATTAGGAACATCCTGTCTCAAAATGATGCTGAAAAACTAGTCCATGCATTTGTTACTTCCAGGCTGGACTATTGTAATTCCCTATTATCAGGATGCTCAAATAAAACTCTTAGGACTCTCCAGCTGATCCAGAATGCTGCAGCACGTGTTCTGACAAGAACTAAGAAAAGAGATCATATTTCTCCTGTATTAGCTTCTCTGCATTGGCTTCCTGTAAAATCCAGGATTGAATTTAAAATCCTTCTCCTGACCTACAAAGCTCTAAATGGTCTAGCACCATCATATCTTGAAGAGCTCATAGTACCTTATTGTCCCACTAGAGCACTGCGCTCCCAGAATGCAGAGTTACTTGTGGTTCCTAGAGTCTCTAAAAGTAGAATGGGACCCAGAGCATTTAGCTATCAGGCTCCTCTCCTGTGGAACCAGCTCCCAGTCTGGGTTCGGGAGGCAGACACCGTCACCACCTTTAAGAGTAAACTTAAAACTCTCCTCTTTGATAAAGCTTATAGTTAGGGAGTGAGGAGTTGCAGCGTTCGCCTAGACCGGTGGGGGATGGTGTGTAGCCACAGTCATGATGCACCGCCTCCCCATCTCTGCTTCTCTTCATAGAAAGCTTACTATATTTAGGGTATGAGGAGTTGCAGCGGTCGCCTAGACCAGCGAAGGAAGGTGTGTAGCCACAGTCATGATGCACCGCCTCCCTATCTCTGCTTCTCTTCATAGAAAGCTTACTATATTTAGGGTATGAGGAGTTGCAGCGTTCGCCTAGACCGGCGGGGGTGGATGTGTAGCTACAGTCATGGCGCACCCCCACCCTATCTCTGCTTCTCCCCATAGAAAGCTTACATATACTTAGGGAGTAATGAGTCGCAGCGTTAGCCTAGACCGGTGGGGGAAGGTGTGTAGCCACAATCACAGAACACAGCCTCCCTATCTCGGCTTCTCTGCAGCTCTTAGTTATGCGGTTATAGTTCTAGACTACCGGGGTACCTCCTTGGACACACTGAGATTCTCTCGCCTCTCTCTTTCCATCTGTGTGTATTTGTGTCACAGAAATGCTTGTTACTAACTTAGCTCCAGGGAGCTTATTCCCCGGAGTCCTTATGTTCTTTTTCCGCCCAGCATCATCATCTTGGATCATGATGGCACCTACATCATGGTGGCAGCTTTTCGCCGTGGTCCTGCCTTACGCCCTGCTGTGCCCTATTACACCCTGCTACGCACTGCAATGCTCGTATGTATTATGGCGTCACTGTATTCTCAAAGATCTAAGGTTTCCATAGATACCTGGTATGAGCCAATCCGTCCAGGTTTGCCTGTGATATCCCCATTGGAAGCCGAGGATGCCTCTGACACCATGTAAGCCCCACGTGCATTCGAGCGACATTTTCTCGGACCAGTTAGATTTAAATGCTACAAGACCCGTCTACATTTTTAGCCAATGAGCAGCCAAGTAGATACACACTGAAATTTTAACCCTGTAATGGCTGGAGCTGTGTCAAAGCAAAAACAGGGCCTCCTATAAGCATATCACACCTTGTGCAATTTATAATTACTTATTTCTATATATTTATGTATATAGTTATTTCAAGTATTTGTGTGATTGATGTGGGTGTGTTTGTGTATTTGAGAAGTGTTTTATTTTGTACTTTATTGGCTTTTTTCTTTGCACTTTTCAAATTGAAATAAGAAAAACGGACAGACATATGTAGAAAACAAATCATATAAAATCCATTTTTGAGTCTTTTGGCTTGCTTTTCTGTAGTAAGCTGAGACGTGGCTATGCCATTGGTATATCTGTATCTTACCAGATGTGTTTACAGCAGTGTATTTTAATCATTTTACAGATGTATGACTTGGACGGAAATAAAAACCCTCCAATCTAGCCTCTGTAACTCTGTGGCAGTAAGGCCTAGAATCACCCTGACACTTGTAACAAAAACTTGAGACTGTTTCCTTTACAATGATGTCAAATATCCCAGAGTGTCAAAGTATATGGGAGCTGTACCACTTTTCATTTGGGTATGACGTTTAGACCAAAAAGCATGAAATTTCAAGCATTTTTTAAGAGGTTATCCTCTTTTTCTTCCAGTGAACGCCCTGTGAAAGGGTTTTTTGTAAATCAATGACATAATTTGGTTTAACTGCTGCCATTATCTCTACGAAAGTGATCTGTGTCACTGTGTGATTGTCAGCTAGCAAGGTTTTGGCAGAGTGACTGTATCGCCTCTGCAGTAGTGGCCAACAGCGTAACGTTGAGTTGGTGTCGAGAACCAATCAGATTGGATAAAATAACATGTATCCAATTCTGATTCGCCAGGGCAAGCGCAGCAACCTGCGCCCGGAGGAGAAACTTTAAGAAACCAATTAGAGACCAGCTTCAGGTCACATGCTGGCCAAAAGTTTAAGGACTTAACATAGACATACATTTGTCCGGCGTCTCTGCCCATGAAACAACATGAAACATATTGAAACATAGAAAATAGTTAACTGATTAAAACTTTAAAATTATTAAATGCTGAGGCTCTTACTACCAGTCAGCACATCGTATGAGTAAACTATTTTATTTATTTTTGTATTTCATTTTTATATCATTTTTGTATCAACAACGGGGAAATTAAACGCCACAACGGGGAAATTCAATGACACACGCCAGCGACAACAACAGGACGGACCGCCACATGCGGCCACAACAGGGAAATTAAATGCCACACGCCGGCGACTACAACGGGACGGACCACCACACGGGGACACGATCCCCAGGCGCAGGGACACGATCCGCGGTCTCTGTGGCACGCAACAACGGGGACATGAAACGCCACAACAACGGGACGGTTGAGGTTAGGAAAAGAAGATACTGGGAAAGGAACTGCAACACACCGGACGCGATCCCCAGTCTCCGGGGTGAAAGTCCTGTGTTGTTTGACCCATCCACCACCCCGACCAACCTCCCTACGCGGATTTTCTGCTTTTCATACTACTCGCTACTGTTGTCGTGCTGTGATCACGAAATATGCTTCCCATTTAAATACATTAAATTAAAATTCGTAATCACCACATGAAAAAAAAAAAACAACATAATCAAGTCCTGTTCACGAATCAATAGATTCAATAACGTAACCATTTCACGAACTGCCATGAGACTGGGCTGTTTTGTATACATTTAAATTTCTGGAATTTTGATGGGGGCAGCGCCCTCTATTGACAAGCCGCCACTGTTATGTAAGCCTACATAATCTTATCCGTCCTCATATCACTAACGTCACCCATCGTGGACATGCTCTTACATCCCAGCAGATTATTTGTGTCACATTACGTTTTTTTGCAAACAACATTTTTTTATAACATTGGTGATGCGGAGCATTTTAGTAAAGCCACTGTAGCAAAGCGCGGAAGAGTGCGACTCGATCACTCTGAAACATGTTTTAAACGTTTTTGTAGTGTTCCTTGGACACAAACCAGTAAGCCATTAAAAAGGAGTTCCACAGGATTGCTGGTGAACGAAATCTAGACGCACCCTAGTGGAAGCAAATTTAATTTGCAACCAGGGGGGTCTAGGCACTCTCCGGTTTAATCTATCAACTACCTCCGCTACCTTCTTCGTTGCTCTGGTTGGTTGTAGCGCTATCCTATTGCGTGCAGAAGGAATTTGAAAGACAACCGTTTATCCCCGCCCCTCGGATTGAGCTCCGTCAATGGTGAGTTCCAGACCCAACATTTTGATGTGGATCTGGCTTGTCAGGCTAGGTGAATGATGTAAACCCTTTGAAATAAAAGATTATGAATTATAATTCTGTTAATGATGGTGCTGCAGCCTCAGAATGGGATTTGTAGGCCTAGGACTTTTTCACCCACAGGATTGCACCCAAAGTTCAATATCATTTCACCAGTAATATTATACTTGTGATTAAATATGAAATGAATACACTATATTGGAACTTACGCATTTACTCTTCAGAAATGTTCTCCCACGCAAATTCTCTCTCTTTTGCAGCAGCCGCTGTGTTGTTTTTTTAACGAAAAAACGACCAGTTTGTTTGTGGTTGTTACCATGGTGAATCGTAGTATCATTGCTCCATTCATGCTGCCTTTTTATTGTGGTGCACGCGCTTAACTCTGAGTGAATCTACTCCGAGTTGATTGAACCAACTCAAATCAGCTGTTCTGGAACCGAAAACTCAGAGTTTCCATCTCAGGGTAAATCAACTCAGAGTTCAGGGTTAGACTCAGAGTTTGGTAAACCTCCTTCCTGAAACGGGCCCCTGACTTATTAGGAAGTGAGAAACTAGTGAGTCTTTATTCAGACTTCACCTAATTAATGACTTAAAAGTCAAAAAGATTTTGTCCAACCTGTCAACCCAAATGTAATAATAATGAATGGTTTATATTGCAGGAAGTACCAAAGTGTTTTACTTTGAAAGCCATCTATCTGAGGTGATGAGATTTCATTTCCCCTCTTACAGTTTGAAGTGGTGCAATTACAAATTCAAACTTGAACATCTGGCCTATCAAGGATACTTAATACCCTTGCACGTAATCCAGCCCTGGCAAGCAGCTACTCTATTCAAATATTTACAATAAGTCAATGGCAGTTGATGCTTTGACTGATTATTACAATTAAATGTAGCCCATAGCCTGTACATATACAGTATAGATTCAACAGTATTCAACAGGGATTAACATTATTCAACTTTTACTCAAAGCTTGGCTCAGACTGCCGTTTTAGCATAGGAAGTGTTTTGGTTGAATCACTGTTGTGCTGTATTAATTAGCCACAGATGAATTTATGGGAAAACATTTCACTTTCATTAGTGTGATTGCCTTACCAACAGTTCCTTCACAGACATGCTGTCTGCACATTATAGCTTCACTCCCAGGGCACACTCACACACACTCTTGCTCTGGTGTTGTGTTGTGTATTGGGCGGTCTCAGACAGATGCTAGAGTATGGGCAGGAGCATTAGGAGGCGTGCCAGGGTCAATGGACTGGGGTGGCCAAATCGTATGTACAAATATGGACGGAATTAATCTTCTCTGTAATGACTCTGAGGACCAGGGAGCCTCGCATAGACCCGAGCAATAATTCCAACCTCATTGAATTATGATACTGTGGCTTAATAATTTACAATTTGTTTGAATATGAAGGGAACAAATGAAGAAATCTAGAACTTAGAACTGTGAATAATAAACTGTATTGATCTCTGTGAGCAGCAAGTAATTATGGGACACAGCAAATAAATAAAGCGGACACCAGATTATAGCAGGTGGAGTTATTTAAGCATACACGTCTAACAATTCCAACTGTCAGATGTAGGATTTATTATTTATGGCACTGACCTGGGAGAATAAATAATATTGTGACTGTATGTGAATGTGTTTTCCCATGGTGTGCTCCTTATCTACAGTCACTGTAGTGCTCAGACAGGGTAATCAGTCATTCCTTACCCAGGGCCAATGTTGAAATATTCATATGAAAGCACACTGACGTGTCTATTGTTCGGGCTGATATACTGCAGCCATATGAGGTCATCATTAGTGGACTGGGGGTCGTAACCCCAAGCTTTCCTTGTTAGCGACTCATCTCCAGAACAACCAATGCATACCTCATGAAACTTGAACATGACCCTTAGGCATTGATGTGAGAGGTCAGAGGCCAAATAGGCAGCCATTAGAGCCATTTCCTGGTTATCTGGCAGCACACTTGCTCCCACTGACCTTTTTTTGTCCTGGATTTCCCAATTAAGACAAGATGCAGATGGCAGAGCGAGCTCAGCTATCTCCCATCATGCCAACATGTCAATGGTCATCAAATGATGAATGGGATTTCAAAGGAAAACGTGACCCATGAATTATGCTAAAAGCCACTAATTAACTTCTTTGTTTGCACATATGTGCCAGCTCCTTTTGCTTTGTGCCCTTAATGGAAAATGCCAGCAGTATCAGCTGTTTTGTGCTTCTCCAATGGGCAGCTCTCTGTTTACCACCAGAAAGCTCTCTATTCTCAGTTGAAGGTGACTAGGATTTTTAAATACTCTAAAGCCGTCACTCAGAGGGAGGGTAAATCATGGCAAACTGCTGCTGGGAACAGCATTTTTTAATTTCAAAGGTTTTTTACAGATTCAAGCCTCACGCGCTGTGCGGAACAGCTAGTTGTCCCTATCTACAAAAAGCCATAGGCTTCACTGTACAGCCTGATGTTGTTAGTTATTTCAGCCAAAGACAGCCTTATTATGTAGTATGCTCAAACTCCGTTGACAGATGAGATATATCAGTTTTTTCGCTCTGTTTAAAGTGACAAATCTTTCGATCACTTGCTCTGCGAGTCAGCATTTCAGATTGCTGTAAATCTGGGGCTGTATTCACTAAAAACACTCTCAGGCTGAGTTGTGAGAAACAATCAGTCCTAACTTTGGGAGTTTTTGTTCTGAAAAAATTTTAGCTCTAGCAGTAGTCTCACATTACCAGACGTTCGTCCACAGTGCTGTGGAGGAGGGTCTGGCTAGTCCACACAACAGAAAAACATGCTCTGGTTTATTGGCATTTCTTTAAACCAATCACAATTGTCTTGGGCAGCGCTAAGCGACAGGCGGAGGCATGATGCCGCTGCAAAATAGCCTCGGGAAGGAACTTGTTTTGGTGGAACATGTAGTAGTTTTAGTCGTGCAACAGAAAACTCAGATTGGACAGATAGTCTAGCTAGCTGTCTGGATTTACCCTGCAGAGATCTGAGGAGCAGTTACCCATAGTCCTCAGAAATCCACTGGAGTTTAGAACGCCAACACAAAGAAAGAGGAAGGTAACGAACATCCGGCGGAAAAGAGGGACATCCGGCGGAATTTCCGGGGTCACCGGAGCAATCCCGGAAGTGCAACGTCTTGGATATAGACTACTCTAACAGTAACTCCTCTGTCTCAGAGAAGTAAGAGGTAAAAATACAGTGGTAATGAACTCTTATTCAGCAGCCATTTAATCATCTTACCGATAAATCAAAACAATCCAGAAACACTGGAGATGACACTGGCAAAATTACATTTTTCAGCGCTGATGATCTCAGTCAAAAATGGCCTATAGACCCCAGTTTATTAAGAGCACATTATCAACTGCAATAAATACATAAATAGGTCTGATTTAATAACCATCACTGAGTTATCCACTGAAATGTGGTGAATTATGTTGAATCAATGAGAAAATCCATGGCATTGTGTTATTATGGCAACAGGCAACCAATTAGGACATATGTCCGTCTTCTTTTTGTGTTATCCTTCCTGTGGTAAATTGTAATGGTGACAAAAATGAAAAATCTTCTTGAGAAAATAAGGCGGTTTACACTTTGCATTCGCAGGCCCCTATGAGTTTCAACTGCAAATGTATGTGCGTAGGTAAACACCAACCTCATCTCACCTTCCAACTTCAGCTATTGTCACTGTCATCTCCTCCAGGAGTCTGATGTTGCACTTCACGTCCAAATTACATCCTGATTAGATGCCGGTTGTTGGGAGTATAAACACAGGAATCAAATATGAATCCCTTTTGAGTGTATATGACTACATCCCACAGTTAAGACCTTAGTACAACATATTCTGAGTTTATTGTCCAGCAGTCAGGTTTCTACAGGGCAGCTGAAATCTCTTTGTACTGTTGAATAAAAATGACCCTGAGTGCAGAGCTTGGTTTTAAAAGCAGTTTACAGTGGAAATGACCCCCAGTGAAAACAAACTAATCATCAAGTCTTTTCTGCACAGCAGAGGGATTAGCATCCATCTGTAGGGGCCGGTGGGGGGAAAGTCATGTTCAAAGACGCCTGGATCAATCTGTGTTAATAAATCCTGCTTGATACAGCCAGGGGCCTCTTCCTCGATACATACAAATATCGCTAATGTCCGCCCACCTTCATCTTGCCACAGCTCCACCATGCCGTCTCCAATATGTCCTTGTGCGTCATCTCTTTTTTACTACTTGCCAATTTGGAGGCTTTTATTGTTCTCATAGGACATTAGGCCCCTGACAACCAGAGAGATATCAATCAATAGTTTGTGATATGAAGGCGATTGTGTTGTGACCGCTGATCGTCTCAACTCCAAGGACAATAGTCTGCAACAGTCTGTGTGTCTGTGTCGTTCAGCCATTTGACTATTCCATTGGCCATTTTCAAGACATAATCAAGTCTATGATTATTGATTCCTTTGGAAAACCTCTGTTTTAATAGCCCAGCCTTAAAGCAACATTGCATGAAATTATTATTTCTGATTTAGCGCCCTTACAGTTTTTACAGTTTCCTCTATACCTCTGTCGTAAATATGGATAGCTGTACACATGCATTTACACATGTACACATTATTTATGATCAAAAACTAATGGAGTCCACTTTGTAAAGCAACACCAAAGTTTCTTTTGTACCTTAAAATAATGTTTCCAAAATCGTTTCAGTGGTTCATCAACTAGTAAAAGGGTGAACGGCACTTCTGCATTTGCTTTGCGGCCCTCTATCAGCTATAACCGCACTATGCAGGTTTGCCAGATCGGTAGCGGATCTGTAGTTTGAATGAGAACGGTAATGGACAATTCCGCTTCCAACCTGTAGGGGGACCGAAAAGGAAAAATGCTTTGGTGTTGCTTTAACACAGCCAAACATCAACATTAAGTGCAACAACAAAATACATAGAAGCTAATATTACTTACTAGTCCAACAGCAAGAAGGCCAGCTTGCCGTCTGTCTTTTATTTCACGAAGCGCTCACCAACGACTAACGAATGACGACAAACCGACCACAGACACACAGGCTAAATACACATGTAAACGAGGGTGAAACAAGGGACAGGTGACACAAGGGCTGGGGAACAGGTGAAAGATATCAGGGAGTGGCAGACAATCACACAGGTGGGAAAACCCAAGGCAGGAAGAAAAACAAGACATGACATGGGAGAACAGAAAGAAAAAAGAAAACCATAACCATGTTTTTTTCCCTACCCTTGACCATGTCATAGTTGTTATGTGTAGATATTTTCAAAAGAAAGAATTTTAAAAACGTTGGCAATGCACGTTCAAAAATGATGTGATTGAATATAATCTAGGATTTAGCAGAATTGTCCATAACAAGGTTCTGTCTGGTGATAGGGTTGATTTAGTGGTATTTTCTCCTTGTTTGTATCTTGTTTCAACATTCATCCTCTTTTCTCCAACCCCCCTTTAATTGGCCTAATTACAAGCCATCATTTGGAATAGAAATGTGTCTCTTAATGCCCATACTGTGCAGCCAGGCTTTGTCCAAACCCAAAGACCTTTTTTTAAAAACCAAAACAGAGATTCAAAAGTGTTTTACAGACACCAAATATGTGAGGCTGAAATGTGTATACAATGGATAGGTTTGAATATAGCCTACTAAAAATGAACTGTTATAGCTGCTATAGAGGTCAAAGTGAAAGTGAGTCAAGTGACGTGACTCGCTGAGAAGCGAGCAGGCTGAGGCTAGTTGACTGGAACGTTAGTTGAAGTGAAGAATATGTCGCAGAAAAGAATACAACATCTTTTCTTCTGGCATAGTAATGCGGCTAAAATTAGCAAGATTTCATCTGTAGATATTACAGTTGATGTTTCCTCGTCCGCCGCCGAGGCAAACTCTTTTGGGGCAGCTGAAGTAACGTTAGCAAGCAACTCGGCTAACGTTAGCAGCACCATTATAGCATCTAACGATAACTTCAGTTATCCTGGAAGAAGGTTCGGGACAGAAACTTTTCAACGGTCTTTTCAGCTGAGATAAGAATGAATGATAAGTCGTTTCTCGTGTCAGTTGTGTTAGAGTGCCATCCACTGGGCACAATTGGTAATTATCCTGAAATACGGAAATATTTTCAGCTTACTTCCTGTTCATGTGTGGAAAAGAACTATGGTTTACACGCTGGTTCAGTGTCTTCTGAAACTTTGGTTATTCTGCAAAAAGAATAAGTTGCTTCAAAGATAATTATGTTCCCTGTGAGGGCAATGCCTGTAAGTACGATTGTTTTCATTGCATATGTTTTGTGTAACAGAAACCGCTGTGACGTGGTTAGGACACATTTGCTGTGGAGAATGCACAAGTTAGGAAATTGTTGGCGAGGTCATTGCAGCCTGATTATTAGCATATATTTTCAAGCCAAACATCTCTGGTGTGGTGTTGACGATCAGAAAAGTATACCTTAGCTATACACTGAAACAGGCTAATTATGTCAAGTGTGCTTCTGTGGGGTTAGGGTGCGCGCAGTGGAGTCAGATTGGCTGTCACATAATTGTGGAACAGTGGAATTTGTGGCTGCCCAGGACTTTTCTAAAACTTCTCACTCTCACCCCATACACTGCGCTAAAATGACGTATTTAGCTGTCAAAATCCGAAACATCTCCTGTGGGGAGAAATTGTCAGACATCCATTATTTTGTTATTCAGCAACCCTCGTCAAAAATAGGTTCCCGCGCGCCTGAATGAAAGGGTAAAAAAAGCACCTTATCTTTATGCAAGTCTAGCATGTGCTTTTGTGGGCATGCACCTGTGTTCCCATTTCAGTGAGGAGCAGCTTGCTTGTGTTCATGTCTTCCTGTCTGTGTACATGTGTACAATTTAAATGCATTAGCAACATTAGCGTTGGCTGCTCTGTGTCCATGAAACGCTGTGCGTGTCAAAACACTTCCAGCCCCCTATAGTGCCGGCATGCATGTTTGTCATCTGTTTGCATCTGTGTGTGTAAGGTTCACCCTCAGGCTGTAAGTCCCTTGTCTCTACTCCCCCACTCTGTATTTCCATGCAGACTCCCCCCCCCCCTCCAAAACGTGACCCCTGGTGACCCTTACTATGCACATCAAAATAGGACGGAGAGGTGGGTGGAGGTGTAGGTCGCCGATCCATGTCTCTCCACGCTCTGTGATGTGTGTGAACGTAGAGTGAGGGGGGTTAAATTGTGGTGCATATGCTGTGGCTGAGTAATGGCCTGGGGCTCTCTCTCTCTCTCTTTCAGGCTCAGTGTCTGTGTTTCTCTCCCCAGCCGCAGCCAGAACAAATGAACAATTCATCATCAGCAGTTGTCCTCCGGCCCCAGACCCAGGTGATTACACGACAACTGCCCTCATCCTCTGTAGAATGGCTGCCATTCATGGCTGAGGGGGATGGAGATGGGATGGAGTAGAAATGTTTTAGGGTTGCTGGTTCAAACCCCAAACGTGGATGGAAAATTGTGTTGGCTACCAGAAATTGAATGATTATCACTTGCCTTGTGCCCAGCAAACACATTTGAGCGGGGGACTGAAGTGAAGTGTGACGTGTAATTGGGAGCACATTTTTATTTTTTTATTTCATGCTGCTTCTTAAAAGTCATGTCCTCAGAGACTGAGGTCCAGGTTTGCACATAATGTCATAATTCAAACATGAACAGAACAGTGTCTTTTTCCCAGCAAGCATTCACACAGTTCAGGTGTCACTTACATTAATGGTGGATCTGTTTAAGTTCTATTCAAGTGTCCCCGTAATACGACAGAGCATTAGGGCCACATCAAGGGAAAAAAATTAAGGAGGAAGATGTTTTATTTATTTTGCATTTTGAGAATAAAGTCGAAATGTCGAGAATAAAGTCGACATGTCGAGAAAAAACTTGATAGCCTATTTCAAGAATCAAGTCAGACTTTTGAGAATAAACCAAACTACTAACTTTACCTATTGTATTCTACAAAATGCATGAACTCTTTCTCTTTTAGCGCATAAACACAGTCTGGTGAGAAGTATTAGGACTTTGAAGAGATTGTGCTGAAAATTGCGTCTGTTCAGAAGGAGAAACACAAACTTGGAAGGGGTGGCCGTATTCCTGCAAACTGAAGTAGCTTGTAATGGACAGATGCAAGGGTATCGATGGTTACACCTACGTGCAATGCAGAGAGGATATGTTGTATCACAATACACAATAAGACAATTGATCAACTTGTTTGATCCTGAAGGAGTGGCGCTCAGGCAAGCGCGGCACTCTAAGGATGTAACCCATATCTATGATGCTGCCTACATGGCAGCTGGCATGGCCGACAGTCGCTCTAATGTGATTAAGTGATAAAGGAGTTGAATTTATTCTCGTCATTTCAACTTTAATCTCGACATTTCCACATTATTCTCGAAATGGTATAGTTCAACTTTATTTTCGTCATGTTGACTTTATTCTCGACATTTTGACTTAAAGGACAATTCCAGCGCAAAACGAACCTAGGGGTTATTAACAGATGTGTACCCAATCTGTCATTCTCTTGGACATGTTTTCATGCTAATCGAATGTGTCTGTAGCTTGAAACAAGCTAGCGCGGACCGCTGATTAGCTTAGAACGCTAGTATTCGGGCACAGGGAAAGTAAAAACAAATCGCTATTTATACCACTAAAAAGGCTCAAAATATTGATAACATTGTAAGTGTACAGACAGTTTATTAAAAAGATAGATTATAAAGACAGTCACGTTCTCGTATACAGGCGGCTGCCGTCTTGGGAGCTGCTGTTTTTACTTTACCTGTGTCCCGAAAACTAGCATTGTAAGCTAATCAGTGGTCTGCGCTAGCTTGTTTCAAGCTACAAACACATTTGATTAGCATAAAAACATGTCCCAGAGAACGATCGAGTGGGTACACATCTGTTAATAACCCCTAGGTTCGTTTTGCACCGGAATTGTCCTTTAAAATTTGCGTCGAAGTGTGAACTTTCAGGCTTTCCATGTAGGCCCCATTTCTTAGTTTGAAAGAGACCACGTGGCTCACTGTTCAACTGTTCAGGTTCCAACACATTCCACCAATGATGTAAATAAGAAAGCTTTGGAGCTTTTCAGTGAAGTACTTTTTAACTTGTATGTATCAGTACCTATGTTTCCATCCACTTGTCAATCGAATTATCTGAAGTTCGCTAAAAACATTCATGTGAATAAAGCTGCTGAAAGTGTGTTTCCATCCAACGGCTTTAAAGCGAATAAAAACCTGTGCGTAATGACGTCACATGCTGTTTTACAATCAAATTGGTATAACGAATTGATTTGAGACATTTTAAGGTGTTTCCATTCATTTTTGTACTGATGCACAACATTTAAGCTAACATTTGCGAGCAAAGTTTGCTAGGCAAAATGGATCGCGCCATCTACCTACAAATGATTAATATGGCACAAGCTGTAATAGTGCTTATGTGCCAGCTGATAGCGACATATCAAGCTGTAATAAGGCAACAATGATGCTATCAAAACATAAAATAGCCGTTTTACTTTATTTACTTTACTTTTACGCTCGTAAATTAAATTTCAAAAAGTCTCTCGTCTCCTATTTCGTCCACTTAAATCTGTCTTTGTTGATTTCCGCCATGTCTGCAAAGAAAGTGGAAATAAGTGGCGGAAATGAATAAAACTTCTTCCATGTTTTATTGCCGGTTGCAACCATAAAATGACCTAAAACGTAATCGCAATTCATTATTTATTCGGCAAATAATGTTTCCATCAGTGTTTATCGCATAAGCCGTCTAACGATTAAGAGAAAATCCAAGGAGATCGAACGTACAAACTTTGTGTCGATATTCATGCAATTCAATCGAATTCCATAAGGCATTCAGTATTACTTAATTTGCATACAAATGTGTGGACGAAAACATGGCTAGTGTTCCCCTACAGGACTTTTAGTCTGTCGGCTAACATCCTTGTCCTATCCCTGTGTTGGACACTAGAGTGCGAATCGAGCCCGACACAGTTAAAATCTCATTTTTTTCTCATACTAATGACACATGTACGTTTGTTTGTGTGGAAAGCTTTTATTAAGCAACTGTAGGAAGGCATTTGGAAATGTCAACAGATGAGGTCATCAGCACACACGGGGCAACAAGCGCACGTTAATAAGCTGTTTAATTTAAAATGTTCAACGTGTTAACCTTTCCTACTTGCTTTGTTTCCGACCGTGGTCAGAAAACCAGGGGAGACTCGTTACCTCCAGGGCCGACGTTATATAACATCCACCTTCTGGATGAGCAGATGAATGAACTTGGCTTTCAGTCTGGGGTTTATCTCGTTTATCTCACTGTGTTGGCTACAAAACTTAAAGTTATTCCACCAACTCTGCTCCGGTCGCATCTACATGTCTGCTTCCTCTTTCTCTATCTCTCTTCTGCCCACTTTACACACGCACTGAGCTCTCTTAAAGGAGCCGCAGCACCATTTTACAACAAATGCCTTATCGCGCTGATGTGACCGAGCCCGACCCGAACCCGACCATAATTTCTAAATATCTGTCCGAACCCGGCCCGGCCCGTCGGGCTCGGTTCGGATATCCATGTCTTATTGGACACAGGTATGAAATTATATTGTTAAAGTATCACCTTTTCTTTAAGGGCTCCCCAGTTTAGTATCGGTTCCAAATTCTTACAGGGATTGTCCTGTTAACTTATTCCATAGATTTGATTTTCTCTACGGACTAAATAAACCTGCGTACAGAGAAGTAACTGGGTTTGTTATCTCCACTGCAGCCTTTGAAGCCCCCCCCCCAACTCAGAGAATGGTGCCGTGGCCACAGTTGGCCTTGTAGTTTAATCATCAAATAGAAATAATATCAGTTACATGGGTGTGTGGGACCCCTGCCTGAGGCTTTGATAGGTGAGAGCGTCTGCTTCACCATCTCCAGGCCAGACCTCCGTGGAACTCCTACCAAACCTCCCACCCACGGCGACACACACACACACACACACACACACACACACACCCCACCGTACAGGAGGACCAAGTGTGAGGCGAGTAGCAGCAAAATCTGCAGGAGAAAAGAGGAAGAAACGGAGTCTGGAGAAAGTATATGGAAATATGTGAAGAAAAGGCGTGAGACTGTGCCGGAGCTCCCCTATTGTTTTCTCATTAGTGAGCTGTATATGTGACTCCGGATTCAAGCTGTTTCTGTGCAAAGCAGGCACGGCACACGCACCATCAGTATGCAAGGCCTATAGAGAAAAGGAGCTTAGTGCTTATTATTGCAATAACACCTAGCAGGTGAGTTTTGAATATGCATGAAATGAATATCACACGTTTCCAGTTTTATTATTATCATTTGCAGTAGAGTTCAACAGGCAATCACATTCTGCAAATTTGTGAAATCCAATATAAAATTCAACATCCATTGTACGCTGGGTTTACAAAACACTGGGATTGAAGGCCAGGGAGGAGTCATGCATTGTTTCTTTATAGAGATCAGTGTGCATGTCTGTATATAGTTTATATTACCTGCACCAGTGAAGTGCTATTTCAAAGGTGTGGAGTTTTATGTTCCCTGATGTTCACATTATGCTCACTTTTTTAGCACAAGCCATGTTGTGTGTCATATCTGCCACCACTGAAAAGGAAACGGCAATAGAGTTCCTTTTAAGTGTACATCCTGTTTGTGTGAAAAATTCCACATTCCCTCAACACCAAGGAATCATGTACTCTGAATTATGTCATTTTTATTTCTTTTTTTTTTGTACATTTCTGATGGATATATATATATATATATATAACCCTAATAAAACAAAGGAGGCCAAGCATGAAACAGCATTTTTACCAAAAATGATATATAAAAAAGTATAATGGAACAAAATTGTTTGTTGTTGAGATTGATATGGGCCTATACTTCTGCATTCTAAGTTGTTCTTTTTTAAAAGAGGCTTGATCACTGCTGTTTTTAAGGTTTGGGGGAAATAGCCTGTGAAGAAGAGAGGTATTCATCATTTCAAAGTGGAAACAGTAGTGGTCAGAGAGAACAACATCAGTAACCACACACTTGAAATATTGTTATAACTAGGTCGGGAGTGTGCCCCTGTCTTGTGTGTGGCCTCTGACACATGCTGGGTCAGCCCATATCTATCCAGAATGCAAGATAATTCAATAGCACTGCTCTCCTGGGGGGTGCCAACGTGGACGTTGAAGTCACCAACCATAAGTATGCAGTCAAAGTCAATACAAATAATCGACAGTAGTTCAGTGAAGTCAATCGAAAATATGTTTGTGGCCTGAAGATATTTGATAACAAAACTTGACCGTATGAATTTACCTAAAGAGCCACATATTCAAAGAAGCCCGTTTGTATTCATATTTTCTTGCATTGGAAAACATTATTCAATAAAACAATCAAGCAATCTTCACCTCCTTTCTTATGCATTCTCCCAAAACAAGTTGGGAGGGGCTTATACATTTATAACAGCTCCACTGTTCTCATCTTACCTAGTTTCAGTTAAAAACATAAAGTAAAGGATGTGCTTGATGATCCGAAAATTAGTTAAAAGGTTATGCTCTTATGAGGACATTTATCAGGTTTCAACAGTTTCTTGTATGGGCTGAGCAGACTGAGTACATCGTGTTGTGTAGTGAGAACAGGAATGGGATATTATAACGTGATGAGCATGCTAGGGTTACGAGAGGGTAATGACTTCTCATGAGCAACATGGGGATCCAAGACTATATTGATCCTAGACTATTTTGGTTTGGCTTTTTTGGAAGGAGGTCAGCTTTTAAGACCTCATAGAACATAGAAGGCCAGTTCAGTTAAATGTGGGGTTAAAATTAAGTTACTTCTTTGTAGGGTTTTGTGGGAAGCACTAGAATGCATGTAATGCATGTAACAATATTACAAATGCAGGTTCTGTGTGTGTATCCTATTGCTGCTATAAGAACTCCATTTCCCCCTTTAAGGCTGATAAGCAGTAAGCTACATGTCCAGAGCCAGGTGTTACTTTTTCTCACGTGATCCCATGATGCCTCAGTATTATAACCACCTTTGCTACATTAGTAGTCATTGTTGGACGGCGGCCGCTGGTCCTGCTCCTCTCTGATCTTCTGTGGTGTGAAACATGTGCTAGCATCATTAGCCACTGACTGAGTCCATTTGAGGCCATTTAGCACCTCCTGCTTGCCTGCAGCCGCTAATATGTGTGTGTGTGTGTGTGTGTGTGTGTGTGTGTGTGTGTGTGTGTGTGTGTGTGTGCCACCTCAGTGCTGCTGACACAGTGCAGACCTCTGGTCTCTGAGCTGCAGGGTCAGACTGCTGGAAAGGAGGGGCTGAGGGTGTGAGCATGTCTGTGTTTGTGTGAGTGGTGCTTTCTTGTATCTATATCTATGTAAGGACCAATTATCACCTCGTAAAAATAATGACATGAGGAAAAATCTCTGAAGTGCAGACAGTTGAGTCAGTTAGTCCTGGGTTATTTGTAAGTCGGGGGTCAGGTTTAGAGCTGTGGTTGTTAGTATGGCCAGGGTTAGATTTTGGCTCTTGTGGCTTGAACGCTATAACTTAGCTATAAGCTTCTGTAACTCAAGACATTTGATCCAGGAAGGGAGCTTTGTGGTGGCTGACATGGGAGTTACTGCAGTTTCCATTTGTTTGCCTTGTCCTTAAAATAATTGTTGATCATGAACTTGATGGTTATTCTATTGCATTCTATTATAGTGAGGGCCTACTGGAGCGTGTGTGGCTCTATCTCTAGCTCTCTTTCCTTCTGCCACTTTGTAGGTTCACCTGGTGAGTGCCTAGGAAGCTATGGCTGGCTGTTATTCGTGGATGGAGGACTGCACACAAACATACACTGTCATCACGCAATATAACACCAGGAAGATGGTGGGATTTGTACATGGTTATATTAAAGGAACTGGATTCATTGCTCCAAGACAGCACCCCAGTCATTTCAATTACAGTTGCCCACCAACCATACATACTAAAAATGGTGCATGTGCCTTGGAGGTTGAGTTGGCAGCCATCTTCCTAAACACATGAATGGCAGGAAAATAATTCACAGCTTTTCTAGGATTGCCAAATTGTATTGCACCTAATGGATCAGATTCTGATAAGACAGAGAGTCAATTCTGATTGTTTGTGATGTTCAGAAATCACGCATTCATTGTTTTACAGCCGTTTCTTTTGTAATGATTGTGTAGGTGAAAAAGTATTTTGTTCATGCCAGTGGGCGTCATATGACCTTAATTTGTGACTGTGGCCATGTGCTGCAGCCCAGCACTGTTCCTGTGGGCTTGGCTTTGTCCTTCTCTATGCTCAATACACATTTAGGCCCCAGTATGCTCCATTAGAACTGCTTGTCGGAGCTTCAGAATCCAATTCCAATGTTGGAAAGGCTGTTAGGGGTGTCAAGATTCGATTATGATTATCCTGTCAACGATTCGAATCGATTCGATATCACGATGTGTCCCCTCCTCAATATTATTATGTATTGCTACTCATATTGCATTCAAATACAAATTCAAGCAGTCAGATAAGTATGAACTTTTTATTGTATCTGCTCTTAAAAAAGACACTTCCTGAATGTAGTGGAGTCTGAACGCAGCGGACAACAGACAAAAGACAAAAACAAATAAAGCAGCAAACGAAAAATCAACAAGTTACATCAGTATGCAGTAATTGATTATGGTCTGTGACTGCATCGATGCAGAATGGTCCAGGTCCACATCGCGATGCATCGATGCAATGATTCATTTCAACACCCCTAGTGGCTGCGTCCGACATTTTCTGTAAATTTCCAAAACCGACAATCAAACATTCAGAGCCACTTCACTCAGTAATTGGCAAGCTGTAAGTGAGAAATGAGCCTTTCTCTCTTTTCCGCCGGGTGGCGCGCGAGCCTGCTCGCGGTGTGACGCGCGTGTCTGCGACAGAGTCCGCAACAGAGTCTGATAACTTTAGACAACATAGGGAACGAAACGGGAGCGGGACGGGATTCGGGAGTCTTTCTCTCTAGATTTTGCAGGACAGGATTTTTTTGGGGGGCAGTCCCGTGATCAGGATATGACGGGAGTATTTTCATGGGCTCGGGATGGGATGGGAACGACAATTGATTCCTGTGTCACCCTCTAGTCCAGAACACAGGACATTCTTCCTGTATTTACTTTCTTGCTCCCACCCTCAGATACATCATCATGATTTGTAATGGCGCATTTTGGTACGCTTGGATTTTTCCAGGTGTGAAACCAAACCAAACCAAACCAAACTGAGGGCAAATTGTTCCAAGTTTACAAACTCACCAACTGATTCGGACCATTGACGCTGCAATGGAAAGACACAACCAGGTCGGTGCACCAGACTTTTGTCTGCTGGGTGACGTTGCAGCGACTCCCTGGAGTTTCCGTGAGTCTCGTCTAATGAGAAACCAGTTTCTTGATTCAAACCGAAAAGTAACACTCAGATGGGACCTGCAACATTGCCACAGTTTTTTAGCATCTGTCGGCTTTGCCAGGCTGTGTCTCTGCAAGAAGGCCTTTCCTTGTCAGGGGAGGCCAGATGTTTGCAGAGTTTTCTCTTTGTTTAAATAGTCCCCATGGTTAGGTTTCAATATACATTAAAATGGCTATGGTTTGGTTGAATTTAGTTTAAAGGGTAAAAGCGTTTTTTGTTAACCTTAACAGAAAGGTTGCGCTCCTTAGAAATCCTTTCCATAATGTTGTCAGACACTTAGAATATTAATCTGAGTCTGTCAGTGGCAAAACGAGCACTTTTGTGAACGTAAATACAAGCTGGACAATTGCCCTTTTAGCTTATATTGTAGCTTGTTTCACCACTGCCGAGTGCAGCTATCTCGCTTAATACTGGACCAATGTCAAAGATTGTTGTTTCCATCAGTCACTTAGACACAAAAACATAGGAAAATAGGGTTCAGGTTGAAAAAAAAACAGTACAGTAGGTAGTTTAGCAAAGGACTATGGTTGGGGTTTTAAAAATGTCATAGTCACATCTGGTATTTGGTTTTAAAAATGTCATAGTCCCATCTGGTATTTGGTCCTTACAAAGAGGGTTTACATGAAGGATGTAATACCCTGTCAGTAAATCAAACAGTTAGTTCACTCAGTTAGTGAACAAGTCAGTTGACAAGCCATCTACTCAACAGGAAATACATCAGTACAGTAGTGAGTCATTTATCCAGCGCATAAGCCCTTCTGCAGACTAGCAGCCGTAAACCAGATGCAACAAAATCAGAAAAGCCGAAAGACAGTAAACCAGTCAACCAGTAAGGAATGGACCACATCATTTTTGAGACCAAAAGCCTGCACTAATGTTGAAAGGTCATTCTGTGACATGGTCAGTTTTTACAACAGAGACATTGTGTTCTTCAACATACCCAAACCATTCAGACTCATTTTGCCTTAAGACCGTCATGACAGTGACAGTAGAGACCACAAGCTAATTTACTGTTGCTAAAAAGTTGACATAGGTAACAAAGGTTAACATAGCTAACATGCTCCATAGCTGTTAGCAAAGCTTACTGCTATGTTATCATGTTATGTAGTGATGTACATTATGTGAAGCTAATGGCCAAGCACTTTAGCTAAACAGTCTAATGGAGGTGGTTTTATGCACACTAGCAAAAACAATGACTACTGTAAAAGCAATCATATTCCATATTTACTGATGGCTGGACTGCATTACTGTAAAAATGTCACAGCAGTTATAGGCAGCATGCTGTCAACTCCAGCATTTTCTCCAGCTTCCTTTATCTTTCATCTTACCCTTTATAGGTGAAAAAAAAATTGCTGTGATGTGTAAAGTGAAGTCGCTTCAGTCCACATCTTAGCGGCGTGTAAAAATGTAACTGTAATCAACATCAATGACTGTCAGCCAGACATCATTCTTTAAGGTAGAACAGAATCAGGCTATTATTCCCTCCTCTGTTTCTCTATTCTACTTGCATCCTTCAAATCCATCCTCCTTCATCTTTGGCCATCCCATGAGAGGGCCTGTTGTTTACCATGTAAGAGAGAAATCATATTTGGGGGGCTTATAGCCGAGGCCGAGCGCTCCCCAAGGAAGAGTCTATTACAACAGTAAAAGTGGATTAATTAGAGAGCGTCTCGGCAGAGCCAGGCTGAGAGCCTGGCTCAGTCAAAGGGGAGGCATTAATCGCCTCCTTTCACACAGGTAAAAGCCTCGGCCCCAGGGCCCCAGTGGCCCAGCCAATTAATAGGGCCGGAGGTACAAGCCCACCCCGCTACGCTACTTTATCGCTGTTTGCCCTCAAGACATTTTATGAAGAGAGCAAGCGGATAGGGTTTTTATTTCACGTTTATTAAGGCTGGGGTTTAAAGCTGCACTAGAGAGAGAGTTTTCCAGTGTGTAAAAGTCCAGCTGTTTTATCTGCCTAAAACACAGACATGTATAGATGCTATAAAGAAGCCAGTAAAAGAAACAAACATATTAAGGATTACAAAAGTAACAGACAGTGGCACAGCCTTTCTCAAAACGATGCTGAAAAACTAGTCCATGCATTTGTTACTTCCAGGCTGGACTATTGTAATTCCTTACTATCAGGTTGCCCAAATAAGTCCCTTAAGACTCTCCTGCTGATCCAGAATGCTGCAGTGCGTGTTCTGACAAGAACTAAGAAAAGAGATCATATTTCTCCTGTATTACCTTCTCTGCATTGGCTTCCTGTAAAATCCAGGATTGAATTTAAAATCCTTCTCCTGACCTACTGGGTTCAGGAGGCAGACACTGTCACCACATTTAAGAGTAAACTTAAAACTCTCCTCTTTGATAAAGCTTATAGTTAGGGAGTGAGCAGTTGCAGCGTTCGCCTAGACCTGCGGGGATGGAGTATAACTACAGACACGGCACCCTATCTCTTCTCTACTTCTCTTCATAGTCGTCAGATTCATCTACCAACCCGTATAGAAGTGGCTCAGGTTTGCCTTGCACCAGCTCTTAATTATGCTGTTATAGTTTTAGACTGCCGGGGGACTTCCTTTGACACACTGAGCTCCTCTCTCCTCTCTCTTCCCATCTGTGTGCATCCATGTCCCAGAAATGCCTGTTACTAACCTAGCTCTGGGGAGCTTATTCCTCGGAGTCCTTATGTTTTTTCGCCCAGCAGTTTTTCTTTCGCCCAGTGATAATTTCCCCCTGGGATTATGAAAGTATTTCTGATTCTGATTCTGATTCTTGGATTAGGGTGGCACCTAAATCATGGTTGCAGCTGTTGCCGTGATCCTGCTCCGCGCCCTGCTATGCCCTGCTACACCCTGCTACGCTCTGCAGTGCCCTGCTACGTCCTGCTATGCCCTGCAGTGCCCTGCTTATAACCTGCAGTGCCCTGTTACACCCTGCTATGCCCTGCAGTGCCCTGTTACACCCTGCTATGCTCTGCTGTGCCCTGCTATACCCTGTAACGCCCTGCAGTACCTTGCTATGCCATGAACTACTACAACTACTATTCTAGTCATAGTTCCATTATCTTTACTGTGACTATTATTGCCACTGTTCATCACACCCCCAACCTGCACCGTCAGACACCGCCTACCAAGAGCCTGGGTCTGTCCCAGGTTTCTTCCTAAAAGGAAGTTTTTCCTCGCCACTGTCACACTAAATGCTTGCTCTTGGGGGAATTACTAGAATTGTTGAGTCTTTGTAAATCATGGAGTGTGGTCTAGACCTACTCTATCTGTAAAGTGTCTCGAGATAACTCTTGTTATGATTTGATACTATAAATAACATTGAAATTGAAAAGTAAATACTCATAGTAAGTCAAAATCATGCGACACTAAGTTAATCTAAGGAAACTAAGGAATCTTTAGATATTAGTGAGTCAAAATGAAATAATAAGTCAAGGTTCAGATTTACGTGTAGAGTCAAAATTGACTTGTGATTATGATTTACTACTTTGACGTAATGACTTACTTACAAATTCACAATTTAAAAAGTCACACTTTGGACTCATTAACTCCTCATTACTCTAAGAGAGGCAATATTCTGACTTGTTATCTCAAATTTTGGCTTATTAAAAAAATGTAAGCAAATAAATAAATGCAGTCCATTTATTGCATCATAGATTGGACTTTGAAAGACAACTTAAATTGAGTCACAATTTTGACCTAGTAGGTCAGAATTTAGAAAAACAGGATTAAAGACAAAATCGTGGTTTATGATTTTCAAACTGTGACTCAAAAGACAAAATGTATTACTAAAAATTCCAAATGTATGACTTAATATATTCTCATTTTGCCTCAGTAAAAAGGATTTCACACCGCCGCGTGGTAACTTGCCGCCCTTTAATCATTCCTAACTTTTTTTTCCAAAGATACACACAGAGTTGTGAAGTTTTCTACTTGAAATCATAAATAGATGTATTTGTCCACCTCTGCTCTTTTCCTTATCCTTTTCCTCTGTGGAAAGATCAATGTCAGTGTCCACTGTATGTGTTTTTCTCTTTGCTGACCAGAGTGTGACGGGAGGAGGTGGTGACAGAATTGAATTGTCCTCTTTTTCTTTATATTGATCTTCTGACTGACTATGTGCTTGTAAAGGAAATACAAAAAAATATCCATCAAACGAAACAGTGAGCAAGAAAAAGCTGAAGTCATCAATACTAGACCTACAATTACAGACGACGATCATATTGTAGGATTTCTGAGTCCTCTGCTATGAATGCTTGAATATATGGACGGAAAAACAAAATGTCAATGTCAATCATTTATCTTTCTTCACATGATGAAATTCTCCCTGGCCGATGCTAAGCCACAGCATTATGTAGAGTAGAATGGATCTCTTCCTTTTGTCAGTAACACAAACCTGTGTAGTACCAGCGATTTGCATGCACTTGCTTGCCAAATTTCCACTCCCCCCTCCACCTCCTCTTCTGTCTCTTCCTCCTTCACTTTCCCTCATGAGTTTCATTAAAGACTGCAGGGCCTCCTGCCGAGCGCCGGGCAGGAAGACAGGCAGACAGGCAAGCAAGCAGAGAGACAGGCAGGCAGAGAGACAGGCAGGCAGGCATAACAGTGCCAAAGATCTAAAGCCAGTTTCAACCCTCCATGCCAGTAATCTATAAAGAAGAGTGTGTGTGTGTGTGTGTGTGTGTGTGTGTGTGTGTGTGTGTGTGTGTGTGTGTGTGTGTGTGTGTGTGATTGTGTGTGTGTGTGTGTGTGTGTGACGGGGGCTGCTGGAGGAATAAGAGGGTCATGGGATGAAGAGAAGTGTTTCCATATGGTGATGAAAAGCATGGATACCTGGATGAGTGCCACTAATCTTTGGCTGAGAGGTGCAGCAGTTTCACATGGTAATAGCGGTGGCATGCACTGAGTTGAGTAGGCCGGACATGAGGTCTGTGTTAGCCAGCATTCCCTGGGTGAAATGGGAAAATCAGAAGTCATTTTTAATGCACTTATCACCAACCACTAGTTCAGTATTGATGTATTGTTGCTGCAATCTCTCCTGTAAATCATTTCAATATTGCACCTATATGTGAAGACTCTAACTTAGAAGTAGATCACTTGTTCAATTAAATTCCACTTTATTTATAGTGTCAAATCATAACAGAAGTAATCTCAAGACACTTTATAGATAGAGTAGGTCTAGACCACACTCTATAATTTACAGAGATCCAAAGATTCTCCAAAAACTCGGACAGAACCTGGCTCTCAGTGGATGGCCATCTGACGCGACTGGTTGGGGGAAAGGGAGACAGACAGAGAGCGAGATACAGAAATGTGACTCATAATAGTTATAGCAGTTGGCACGATGAGCAGTGACAATTATAGTAACAGTAAAGATAATAGAACTATGACTAGTAATAATAGTAGTAGCAGTGCAGGGCGTGGCAGGGCGTCAAGCAGGACCACGGCAGAAGCTGCAACCACGATCCAGTTGCCACCACAATCCAAGGAAATCTGTGAGACCAGAAAGCATATGAACTCCGGGGAAGAAGCTAAGTTAGTAAGATGCATTTATGGGACATGAATGTACACAGATCAATGTCACACCTCTTAAGTGACTGCTGCCCTGGAAACAGACAAAACGTGGAAATGGTGGCAAAAATGTCTGAGACGCATGCTAAAGTAACCAAAAATTCTTGAACATTCCATTAAATGTGTCAAATTACATTTAAACAGCTTTGCAATAAAACTAGAATAAAAGTCTTTCAACTTTTTCGACTGACAAAAAAAATCTTTAGTCAATGTCAAAGCCTAAAGCTTGTTCTGGAGCTGGCTCAGTTGTCATTACGTGGCCTACGTATAGAATTTTGGCCATGTGATAAAAGGTAAGACTGATCAATCTTTGTATGTGTTCAATCTGATGAATGTGAGACAGATGACTGAAAGCGGCGTCTCATCTGGTGTAGACAGGATGTTAACAGTGTGCTTGATGTGTCATATTGCTAAGGAAAGCCTAAAACCGCCAAGGTTTGCATTCATGCACTGTGCCCTGTCAATGACCAAGCAGTGAGCAGTTATCGCTCTCTTTCGTCAGGAAAACCCCAGCCAACTGATCAATATCAGGTGACAGTTGCTTTAGTTGAAAAACTTTCTTATATCTTATTTTCATCATCATTATCACAGCATCACAAGCTTGCATGTTCATGCAAAACCAGCATGAAATGTCATCACTGTGCATGATAGACCTTTTCACACCGCTGACAGTAAATTGAATAGATAGGACATTGGCTTATGTGTGTCCCATAAAGCATAGTTTTGCATTGCCAGACCTATCTGCACAGCACTGAGGAGTAAGGTCTGGCTGACACGACACATACATTCTGGGATAGGAGAAAAAAACGCTCTGGGTTGTTGGTATTTCCTCAAACCAATCACAATTGTCTTGGCTAAGGTCCGGACGCAGCGACAGTGGCTCTGCAAAACTTGTAGAAAGCGCCACATACAATATTAAATGAAGTTAACTTTTGACACAATACAGTAACGTGAGCTATTAAAATCAGCTGGATACATGGTTAAATCTCATTCGCTCTTACCAGTGTAACTGTAAGTGTATGAGTTGACATTATAAAGAAAAACTGTCCATCGTAATCCCTGTCAATCGGTCCCAAAACACTAACCCAGTTAGAGAGTAAATGCCGTAAACATATTCCTTGTAAATCTTTGCAATCATTAACTGAAAGAACCAAACAGTTACATTTTCTTTAAAACTTGCCATATTAAGTGTGTAGCTTGCTAGCTCAAAGGTTGTGGTTTCCCACAGTGAAGCGATTTTGAGAAATGCAACACACTGAGAGGGGAAGCTGAGGGGGAAATCAGATGGACATCAGAGATGTCAGCCGTTACCTTGGGAAGGTACTTTTGTTGATCTAGACTACATAAAGCATGACATGTTGATAAAGGAATGACTCAACAACAGAATGGACAGTATATCTCATGATCAGAACCTTCCATGTGACTCTATAAAGAGAAGTGAAAATGGCATTAGCGGGCCGCTGTATAGCCACCTCTCTCTCCCTCCAGCATCAGAAATGTCAGCAGAAAACCCTCAGCTTGTTCCTCCTCTCTGGGGGTCCCAAGTCCTTCCCTCCGCTACCCCTCCATCTTGCAGACAGCCGTAGGTTCAGACAGCTCGTGCCACTGACGCCTGACTCCGCCAAGCCTCCAAATGCCATCATATAGCAGCTCTGCCCCATGGGCCAGGGCAATGGGAGGAGGACAGGGGAAAATAAAGAGGAAAAGGTGGAAGGGCACCCAGGGGCATCACATCACTTCAGCGGTGGGAGAAAAGACTTCTTTTTCTCCCTAGTTTGGACTGGCAAATCCCCCTGTAGTCATGTAACAGCAATTTATGTTTATAGCAACAAGTTAAAAAAATTGGGAAGTACCGAAAGCTTTTTGTCTGATTCATAATAAAAGCAAAATAGAGTTCTTGTACAGCTGCTTGTGTTATGACATTTATCACTTGAGAACTTTGACTTCTTTAGTAAAATACAAAAAGGGTTTTGTGGAACACTTGCATATATTTTTGACAGTATAATGGATTAAAGAATGATCCCTCACAGGCTTCCCACCAACAAACACAGCCAGTTGGGTTCGTTGGAATGTGCAACCAAGCTAGAAACCCCCTGCCAGAGAATGAGCCTTGGGTGAGAGTTTTGAGAGAATAACATTTTTTACCCAAACTGGCTCCAGTGATGATGGCAGGGTTGATCAGTTGGTCCACCAACATGGTGCACACATAGTGCATGCATTGCAATGGCTTGTTGTACAAACTCTTATGATCTCCGTGGGACGAGTCCTACTGACTTTGGTAATCACCTGGCCACCACCATGTAGCACCACCATTACATTGACATTTTAATTTGTTAAAAACTTTGATTTATGATGACAACTAATGATAATCCATCAGCCTCAGTTTGTACTTCGTGTTTAGTTCTAATTAGCAATTGTTAGCATGCTAACCTTACCTGCTAAACATCAGCATGTTATAATTATCACTGTGAGCATGCTAGTATGGTGACATAAGCACTTAGCTTAAAGCACCACTGTGCCTTAGTACACTCACATAGCTGCTAGCACGGCTACAGATCTGCCTTTGTGCTTTAGATCCACATAATACATTCAGTAGCCTACCTTTTCTGCCCTCCCCCCGCCCCCCAAAACAAAAACTAATAATAATTCAGTGATCATTTCTTATCATGGTCTTCAAAATTAAAAAAGAAAAGAAAATGGAGTGCAAGGAATGAGCTACTTTGGGCGGTCGTTCAACATACAGGACTTTCAAGCCAGGGAGTGGAGTTCGCTTCGCGGGGAAAACTAAAGTCCTTCACCCAGGAAATGCTTGTTCCTTGGGAGTATTTTAATTCAACGACGATCTTTTTCCTAATCTTAAATAGTCGTTTTGGTGCCTAATCTTAATTTACGTCGCTGCAAAATGCTCATATTTTGTGGACTAAATTTAACGGTAATGTCAGCTGAAAGTGCTCCAATCAGTGCTTTGTACCAGGCTCAAAGTCACCTATTCTCGGGTAACTGAACCACTACCAACCATCAACTACCGCTGATACAACGGAGGTCTGTAGCCAGCGTGACGAAGCTCTGTAGCAGCCTAAACATCTAGCAACTGCCGCTCGGCGTCATGGAGCTTGTAGCCAGCCGGCATCACATGACCACCCGGCGTCACATAATCAGCCTGCGGTCTCCTAATTTCGTAGGATATCATACATTTTGATGTGCATACATTTTCATTTATACATTGTCGGAGCATTCTGAAAAATGTGGCTGGGTGCAGCACTTTTTCTCTAGAAGCGCACAGACACACACTCTCTCCTCACTGGGAACAATTGACAGAAGATGCTGGCGCTCAGAAATACTGGATGTATGTAAACAATCAGCCTCATTCTATTGCAGTGTTCTCAGTTGTGAAACAGAAAATGTTTTCATATACTATACATATATTTAGACCATAGGTATCACATTAATTAATTTTGAAAATGGGCATAGTTCCCCTTAAATGTGCATTTCTTTGAGAAGAGAAAAGACAAGTTTGGAAGAGATTTAGAAAAAGAAAAAGAGAGGCTAATCCAACATAAACAGTAAAGGGGTTTGTCAGGAGAATAAACGAGATCGGACATCCCTAATACCCTGCAATATTAATGTCTAAAATATCATTAATAAGCTTCTGAAGTGAATGTGGCCGGGACCACACAGCTTTGAAAAAGGGCTGTCTACATGAAGGTAGCTGCCAGGCCTTGTCAGACAGGAGCGCCGGCTAATGAATGAGCAGAAAGCCACTCCAATCAATCAGCCGGGATCTCTGTGTGCCCCCGGTATAGGTGAGGTTTGGTGTGGGGTGACCAGCACTGTCAGCCCCCCCCAGCCCAGCCAAGAATCTGTTGCAGCATTTCAATGAGCCACCTAGGAGAGACTGGTGTGTGTTTTTTCTGTTTTTATCAGGCCCAAATGTCCTTACAAGGATGTTTAGTAAAGTTGTAAAGTTTAGTTCTCCTCTCAGATCATACCCACCCTGCCATTCCATAAACATTTTTTTTATGAATACTCAAGCAGTAAGGCTCTCGGGCATCCTCTATTGCTTTCAAATATGTATTCCCCTTTTCTCAATTAATGTTATCCTTACTGAGTCAACACACATGTAGGCATGATTTACTCTTCCATGCTTTTTAAATGTGCATGTGGCACCTGTTCACGTGGATGATAAATGAATGCATTTTAATTCATTTTTAACTAATAATAATTCTATTACATATAGCGCCTTGTACAGAACAAAAGTCACAAAGTGCTTCACAAGAGGAAACTTGTTAAAAATAAGACAAAAAAAAAACAAAACAAAATTGCAAACATTGATAAAGGCCAATTTAAGTAGCTGAGTCTTCAGCTGCTGTGTAAAAGTGTCAACAGAGACTGCAGATCGTATGAGTATAGGAAACATGTTCCGCAGTGTCGGAGCCACCGCTGCAAAGGTCACCTTTTGTTTTTTGTCGAGCGCGAGGGACAACCAGTCAGAAGACCTGAGTGAACTCCTGGTGACATAAGGAAGGAGCAGGTGCCTGACCATGCAGAGCTCTTTATGTGAGAACAAGAAGTATAGAGTATAAGAATCACAGCAGCGTTCTGGATCAGTTGTAGACGGTCCAGGGACGACTTGCTGTGGTAGCTAAAAAGGGAATTGCATTAGTCTAGCAGGGATGATATAAAAGTGTGAATGATCATTTCTACCTCAGATTGTGATACAACAGACCCAAATCCCTGGAATTATATAGCTCATAGCTCATGTGTTTGAGCAAGATTTCTGCACATTCAAAACATATCCCTCATTTCTGTGTTCTGACAAGTCAAGAATTAATTAGTAATATATCCTAATTAATATAATTAAGATATATCCTGCCCTGTTATAGTCTGCTGTACATTGCGTTATTCCAACATATCCTTATACCTAAACAACAGAATAGGTTGATTTCTAATGACTTCCAAAACAACATATATTATTTACTGCCGCACGGTGGACATTTTAAACTTGTGACGCCAAATGCACGTGTTCTAAATATTGAGGGGGGCGTGTCCCCTGCATCCCCTGCATCTCCCCCCATGCTGTGGCTGACTGGTCTAGCATCCCCCTCTGTAACACCCTGCCTGCAGATATCCGCAATGCTACATCCCTGGCCATTTTTAAAAAAACTTCTCAAACATCACCTGTTCCCCACAGCCTACAACTTCCCTTAGCTCTGTTTCCCCCGAAATTCTGTAAAGTGTCCTTGGGTTTTGTGAAAGGTGCTATATAAATAAAAGTTATTATTATTAATATTATTAACTGATTGATTTAGGCTTCATTTTGAGTGGGCAACAAGGCACCCAAGTTGATTTTGCGAATAGAAATATGTAATCGGAAACTACTAGACAGAGTTCAAAAAACAGCAAATATAATCCTCTAGGCATTATGGGATCTCTTTTGCTCCAATACTACATGTTGAATTGGCAAGCCATAGTCTAAAGTCAGTTTTTCCGAGATCAATCAGTTCTACGATTTACTGAACCCGCAACAGTCTTCCCAGTTGGGTCTCTGGAACTGAAGCAAAAGAGGGTCTGTGGTCTATGTGGGTCTGTTTGATATGAGAGATTTTGAGAAGTCTTGGTCTGGGGCATCAACCAATTCCCTTAAACATCACAATATTAACCCCAAAGCTGCCCAGTCTAGGCTGTTTTGTCCCTAGGAAGTTCTACTGCCCTGAGCCAAATGACTCGTTCAAACAGAATACTCCCCTTGATCAAAGAGCAGCACCATCCCACTGGCCAAAAATATTCTCTTACATGCTGACCTATACACTGATTAGCAAACACTTTGCCTCTTCAGAAGTCCTCTTCAGCACATCTCACTGTGTTGACTTATGAAAGGGAATACACAGTGGAAGCCCCGCTCTGATTTCATCACTTTGTTCTTGGCCTAGCTTGGCCTGCAATATCAAAATACTGGACGATAGGGTCACGTACTTTTTCTTTTAGTTGTCTGGGTTAACACTGATTGAAACATCAGACCTTTTTCAGACCTTCTCTTTAACTCTGAAGCCCAGTTCAGACCGAAGATTTGCGACGAGACAAAACCGTTTCAGAACATTGCAGGGAAAGGTTGCAGCGGTGGGAACCGGCCCATCTCAGCTCAACTCTAACCAGCTGATTGTGTTGCTGCGGTCAGCGCTGGTCAAGTCTCCAGAGGCTGATTTTATAACCTAAGGGGACGTCACCTGTTTCAACGTTCTCCTCTCAGATCATACCCACCCTGCCATTCCATAAACATTTTTTTTATGAATACTCAAGCAGTAAGGCTCTCGGGCATCCTCTATTGCTTTCAAATATGTATTCCCCTTTTCTCAATTAATGTTATCCTTACTGAGTCAACACACATGTAGGCATGATTTACTCTTCCATGCTTTTTAAATGTGCATGTGGCACCTGTTCACGTGGATGATAAATGAATGCATTTTAATTCATTTTTAACTAATAATAATTCTATTACATATAGCGCCTTGTACAGAACAAAAGTCACAAAGTGCTTCACAAGAGGAAACTTGTTAAAAATAAGACAAAAAAAAAACAAAACAAAATTGCAAACATTGATAAAGGCCAATTTAAGTAGCTGAGTCTTCAGCTGCTGTGTAAAAGTGTCAACAGAGACTGCAGATCGTATGAGTATAGGAAACATGTTCCGCAGTGTCGGAGCCACCGCTGCAAAGGTCACCTTTTGTTTTTTGTCGAGCGCGAGGGACAACCAGTCAGAAGACCTGAGTGAACTCCTGGTGACATAAGGAAGGAGCAGGTGCCTGACCATGCAGAGCTCTTTATGTGAGAACAAGAAGTATAGAGTATAAGAATCACAGCAGCGTTCTGGATCAGTTGTAGACGGTCCAGGGACGACTTGCTGTGGTAGCTAAAAGAGGGAATTGCATTAGTCTAGCAGGGATGATATAAAAGTGTGAATGATCATTTCTACCTCAGATTGTGATACAACAGACCCAAATCCCTGGAATTATATAGCTCATAGCTCATGTGTTTGAGCAAGATTTCTGCACATTCAAAACATATCCCTCATTTCTGTGTTCTGACAAGTCAAGAATTAATTAGTAATATATCCTAATTAATATAATTAAGATATATCCTGCCCTGTTATAGTCTGCTGTACATTGCGTTATTCTAACATATCCTTATACCTAAACAACAGAATAGGTTGATTTCTAATGACTTCCAAAACAACATATATTATTTACTGCCAGCACGGTGGACATTTTAAACTTGTGACGCCAAATGCACGTGTTCTAAATATTGAGGGGGGCGTGTCCCCTGCATCCCCTGCATCTCCCCCCATGCTGTGGCTGACTGGTCTAGCATCCCCCTCTGTAACACCCTGCCTGCAGATATCCGCAATGCTACATCCCTGGCCATTTTTAAAAAAACTTCTCAAACATCACCTGTTCCCCACAGCCTACAACTTCCCTTAGCTCTGTTTCCCCCGAAATTCTGTAAAGTGTCCTTGGGTTTTGTGAAAGGTGCTATATAAATAAAAGTTATTATTATTAATATTATTAACTGATTGATTTAGGCTTCATTTTGAGTGGGCAACAAGGCACCCAAGTTGATTTTGCGAATAGAAATATGTAATCGGAAACTACTAGACAGAGTTCAAAAACAGCAAATATAATCCTCTAGGCATTATGGGATCTCTTTTTGCTCCAATACTACATGTTGAATTGGCAAGCCATAGTCTAAAGTCAGTTTTCCGAGATCAATCAGTTCTACGATTTACTGAACCCGCAACAGTCTTCCCAGTTGGGTCTCTGGAACTGAAGCAAAAGAGGGTCTGTGGTCTATGTGGGTCTGTTTGATATGAGAGATTTTGAGAAGTCTTGGTCTGGGGCATCAACCAATTCCCTTAAACATCACAATATTAACCCCAAAGCTGCCCAGTCTAGGCTGTTTTGTCCCTAGGAAGTTCTACTGCCCTGAGCCAAATGACTCGTTCAAACAGAATACTCCCCTTGATCAAAGAGCAGCACCATCCCACTGGCCAAAAATATTCTCTTACATGCTGACCTATACACTGATTAGCAAACACTTTGCCTCTTCAGAAGTCCTCTTCAGCACATCTCACTGTGTTGACTTATGAAAGGGAATACACAGTGGAAGCCCCGCTCTGATTTCATCACTTTGTTCTTGGCCTAGCTTGGCCTGCAATATCAAAATACTGGACGATAGGGTCACGTACTTTTTCTTTTAGTTGTCTGGGTTAACACTGATTGAAACATCAGACCTTTTTCAGACCTTCTCTTTAACTCTGAAGCCCAGTTCAGACCGAAGATTTGCGACGAGACAAAACCGTTTCAGAACATTGCAGGGAAAGGTTGCAGCGGTGGGAACCGGCCCATCTCAGCTCAACTCTAACCAGCTGATTGTGTTGCTGCGGTCAGCGCTGGTCAAGTCTCCAGAGGCTGATTTTATAACCTAAGGGACGTCACCTGTTTCAACAGGCAATAGAGAAGTCAGCTGTTAAAGTCAACCACAAACTATAGAAATCAAATGATCCATAATCCATTTGATTTCTATGTTACAAACTGTCAACTGGTCGTTTTTTTTTACAATATTCACTGTTATATAATTAAACATCTAGTTGGTAAATTCATATTTGGAACATGATGGATAGCGTCTGAAAGGGTAGCATGCTCATCTGATAAGCCGGTGGGGGTACATCAGACATGAAAGGTTAGGAGCCATTGGTTTAGCAAAGTGCTCATTGTATTGAATCTTAACTTCTCTCCTGCGCAGTCAGCTTGTCACAAAACCAGGCCACAATCAATTGGACTCATCTGATGACTTCAGCCTGGAGTTTAGCCTGACTTTCCTCTCAAACAAGGAAGGGCAGCTGTCAGTTTTGCTGGTGGTAAGGAGTGACCAGATCAAAGTCAGCTACTAGGCTGAGGGAGGTATGGGTGGATGAATAGATGAATGGAAGGATGGATGGCTGATAGGGAAGCTATAGGTTTGGGAATCGTTGAGTACCCCTGTTTATGTAGTTGTTGTTATTGTGTTGGTTGTGTATCAGGTGGCGTTGTTGCGGCATGGCTGCTAGGACCTGACCGCTGAGCGAAGACGTCAGTCAGTGGACACTGACAGCAACGGATAAGAGCTCGGAGGGACAGAGTGGCAGATGAGAGGATGGACTTTGACCTTCCCCCTATCCGTTTAATAATTGGACACATAGTCAGCAGTAGACTGCCTTTACACTTTATTTTTATTCGTTTTTTGAGAAAATCAGTCTTTGTTACATTAAGTCATGACTTACAATTTGTCCGTTTTAGGGAGGGTAGTTTATCAGCAATAACCAACAGTCTGAAAAAAGAAGCGTGCCACCTTTATAAAGTACACTTAATCAACATAAAGTCCTGTCATTGTAAACAGGACCTACTGTTTAACAGGTGGGGAGTCAAACACAACAAGACACATTTGACCCTGGCACCACCCACACTGGGAGGCGGCACGGTTCGTTTGTCTGTGCAAATACGTGTTGGACTGAAGGAAGCAAAGCAAAGTTTATTCATATACATATTTATATATAGGAACAACATAGTATACCAGTAGTAGGGCGCAAATGTTGTGATTGCAGTAGTAAAAAAAAGCCGAGGGACTGTCAGAAGTGGAATGAATTTATTCTTTGATGACCATGAATGTGCGAAGTGCATTTATTTTTGTTTTGGTGTTAGAGAAAAGGTCGAGGGATCACCAAAATGATTTTTATTCAGTGGTTGATTAACTTTGATAAGCCCACTGCTAATAAAAAAAAAAGAAAAGCATTACATAATGTAACACTAGGAGGCCAGATGTGACCATTTAACAGATTACTAACATGGGAAAAAGAGAAAGAAGAAACTGTGTAATCATTATTGCATCTAGTGTTGAAGCAGATGTGTGACCTAGACAGTAGATGCTAGCTAGGGCAGGGCCTCCCAAACACAATCCTGACTCCATCCATAATCCCTGGCCCTGATCGCAAGAGGCCTGGTGGGCCAGGCTCCTAATGGGATCCAGATTGGGGCAAGTGTCACCGTGGAATTCAACGGAGGGGGGAAACCGAGGAGGCTGGCTTCATCTTCTGCCAAGTCCAGCAGCTTAGCAGTGTCAAGTCAGCAGAACTCTGCAGACGCTGTAGCTCCGTCCAAACCCACTCCTGGTTCCGCAGCCCGGGGTGGTCCCATTCTATTCAAAATATCTGATGCAGGGCTCCTCAAATGCCCCCTGGCATTAGATCAATCATTGTGTGAACCCCACCCACAACTTGATCGGTAATCACACGAAGAACTAACCCAGGGCCTTTAACCGGAATCAGAAGAAGAAAGATGAGAACACTGAAGGTATTGATACTTATTATATTGAGGCAAAGGACATGAATGGACATAACTTCAGCTTTAACATTCATTCACCAGTCATGCAGGGAGACAGATTGTTTCTCCCACTGTCAGTGTCCTCAGTAGACCTGACTGTAATGCAGCAATGAATATGTTGTTTTGTCTAACAAGAGGGATGCTCGCATTTTCTCAACCACAGAACCTGCTGCCACTATCACTATTCCTCTTCCCTGAATGGCAAGCCAGCCTAACCCCTGACATGCAGCTTTCATCTTTCACACACACCAGTACATTTTTACTTTTCTTTTACCAGAATTTTATGTTGATGAGGCGGCTCACCCTTACTGCACACATTACGACGACTATTATGATGTGTTGTACAACGGGCAGTGTGCAATTTTGTTGGCTAGTGTCATGAGCATGTCCATGCAGAGTGATGCAACAAACAGTCTGTGTCTTTATGTATGTGTGCATGTATGTATGTATGCACTATGTTGTGTTGAATTCTTTAAACAGCAGAGATTGTTTGACAAATGTCCTTCGGGACATTCAAATCTATCTTATCTCGTCCCTGCACATAAATCCCCAGCTGAATGCAACATGCTCACACCCCTTTTCTGGGGCTTGTTGACAGGTATTCTGGGAGATGTAGGACATAGGAGTTGAGGCAGGTTGAGCAACTCCTACTCCTAAAACCGCTCAATCACAGAATGACTCCTTGAATGCACTGACTACCACAGATTGATGGCACTAGAAAAGTTCCCGACTATTTGAGAGAGTTCAAATCAGCTTCTGCTTATCTCTCTGATGTTCGCATACCTCTTTTCATCAATCAAATTAATTATGCCGACTGTAACAAGTACCGCACTTGCTTCCTGTAGAAGAAATAACAGGAATTAGACAAACTTTGACACGGCACCAGATTCATTTTTTGAGGACACACTTGGCTAATTACATTTCTTCCAACTTTGAAAGACTAGATATGGTGTCGTACAAGGCTGCTGTTGCTTAAATTGACTACATTGTAGGGAGCTGATTCAATGCCTTTCACTTTTCTTCACAAATGTATGCCAGTCCTCAAACTGTAATTGTGTTGCGCCTGTCAGGAGGTAACAGACGAGATGAGGACAACTACAAGAAGAGGGGCATTCAGAAAACATGGCAGCAGTCTTTGTCTGAGGTTGTGTAGATGTGCTGAACATAAGTGTGTGTCGCGCTACAGGAAGGAAACCAGGAACACGTCCTACTCTTCTCTACACCTGCCTCATTTGGAAATGCATCTAGTCGACCACAGCTTTACCACAGAGCAAGAAGAAATGCGTAATGCTCACATTTTTGCCATCTCTGAAGGCATTTAAGTAAATACAGCTGCTAATAGCAAGGTGTCCGAGAGCCAGCTTTGTCCTTTCTCTCAAGGCTTTTAACACTTTCTTTTAGCTTTCTGTCGTTTTGTTTCTGCGTTTTTTCCCACTACCACTGGATTCACCACTAACATGAACTTATTACCACTAGTTTTACACTTAAAAAAAAAATCATGCTCAATAAATCTCAATTCATATGAAATTATACCTCATTTTTTAGTTTAAAAAAACGCTAAAATTATGAATTATTTCGAGAAATAGTCACGATTTCATTGTTTTTTCAAATGCTATGAACCCAAAATTCTATGAAAGTTGTGATCTGATCCTTCATTTGCTTGAGAGGAGCGGAACAATCTGTCTTGTATAAAGTACAATAAGCAATACTTAAGTAAAATTACAAGTATCTTACCAGAAAATGACTTTGGTAGAAGTTAAAGTCTCCTTTAAAAATATTTCTTGAGTAAAAGTCTTAAAGTGTCTGATATTTACTGTACTTAAGTATCAAAAGTAATTTTCTGATATTAAATGTACTTAATTATTAGAAATAAAAGTCAAAAAAAAACTTTGATTATGAACTTTATGGCCAAAGGTGTGTAAGGTTATCCTCATCACCACTGTCGTCGGGGTGATCATTGTCTGTTACCATGGCGGCAGAGCCTGCACCAGGTGCTTCCATGACACTATCATCATCATTGTCATTATGCCTATGGTTGTTGTTTTTTTGCCGCTTGGCAACAAACAGGCATCAGGTCACCAACTGGAATGGAGCGAGCATTATCTTGGCAATTAAGTAGCAATGATTCGCCAAACGTGCTTTTTTCCATCGTAAGAAATTTCTTCTGATTTTATTTTGTAGTAACGAGTAACTAAGCTTTGGGGAAATGTAGTGGAGTAAAAGTAAAAGTTTCCAGAAATATAAATAACGAAGTAAAGTACAGAAACGTGAAAATTCTACTTATTTTCTACGTATTTGTACTTTGTTACATTACATTACAACACTGCGAACATGCTATTTTTGGGCAATCTGCTTGAAAGAAACCCAAACTTCTGACATAGAAACTTTGAAACAGGTCAACAGGAGGGTTAAGAAGACAATCCTAGAGGTGGGCTGAAGATCAGTTTAACAACTAAAATCAAGTGACAAAATCTGGGAATATGAGCATATTTCATACTTAGTGTAGCTGAGAGAGAAAAAGACTGCAGGAAATGAAATGTCAAAAACAAATGTGTCATCTACCGTGATAGGCCAGCATTTTAATAAACAACAATCATTTATGAAAAGTGTCTTACTTCATTTGCATTAATTGCTGACACTACTTAAGCTGAACTATTCAATATTTTTTTTTTCTAATAACAATGGATGAAAAATGATTGTGTGGTAGTGACAAACCCACAGAGAATCATCAGCACCTCTGCAGGTCCCTAACCTCTGCACAGCGTTTCAGCATCTTCTCACTTGATTGGTTTGGTTTTATGGCTGCAAACGAGTCCCACAGCTTTTATCCTTGTTTTCAGCAGCAGCACGCAGCTGTTTTCATTAAAAAAAGAAATGAAATAAAAACTCAGATAAGCCACTGTACCTATGCCTGCTCAGCAGTAAACAGCAGACAGCCACGAGTCTAGCTGGTGAACATAGTGGAGCATTTAGCAGCTAACGAGACGGATCTTTTCCTCAGGAGTTGGTGGAGACCAAAACAAAGCAAAATACAATACATGAAGAAAAAAAAAGCCAGACATCTGAATGAAAGCAGATATTTTATGTAACTGTAGGCCTTAAAGATAGACTTCCAGAACACACTGAGAATGCTGAAGGTTTGTGTACACTGGGTAATTATTTGTCTGGATTTTGAATTTGCGTAATCATTTAACAATTTACACACAGTGTTCATAAGAGACAAATCTTACATATTGTATATTACGGTTTGTGTAAAGTCTGCAGTGAGCTCGCTGCACGCTGAGTCAGAATCACGTCACTTTGCTCCACAGTCGCTCCATACTGCAATGTTCCCACTGAACATCCTCCATCCATCACCATAATAGTGTCAACTCTCCAATATTTATGCAGGGATTAAAGCATATTAACATGCTAACAGTTAAGAAGGCTGATTATGATGAAGTGTGTTCATATCTCCATGAATAACCCAGAGTGAGGAAACCCGGGAAACCTAATGGATGACAGAAGTGTGTGTTGGTGTTTATTAATAAAGAGACTTTTCTGAAGACTGAGGGAAGTTTACGTTCATACTGTGTACTCTGAAGCTTCGAATCATATGGGTTGTCTTTGTCCTGCACTAGCAGTGTTCAAACGAGCTGTGTGTGTGTGTGTGTGTGTGTGTAGGTGCGTGTGTGTGTGTTTGTGCCGCCAAAGCAGCATTCCGTAGCCTTTCCCCACCTCGCCTCCTCACTCCAGAGCCTCCTAATAAAGCATCAGTTAAAAAGTGAATGGATCAATTAGGCAATTTATCCAGCTAATCTTTGGCAGTGCCCACCTTTTTTGATGCTGCCAACAAAGTGACTGAAAACATTGTTAATGCATCCAAAACATAAAAGGGGTTGCTTCTTGCCTTTCGCTCCCAAATGATTTGGAATAATTTGCTTCTCATTCCGGAGATGGAAGGCAGCCGGGGCGCTCCATCGCTGGCAGGCGGCATGAAAGCACTTCGCCACCAACTTTCCCCCAATATCTCCTCACTGGAATCAGCTAAATGGCTATTAGGCCAGCGCCTCCTGCCAACACGCTCTTCATAATCACAAGGAAGAAGAGGTGCTAGTTTGGATGAGGTCTTAGTGTGACAGCTGTGTGTATTTGGTTTGGCAAGTGCGTTCTGTGTGTGTGCGTACAAGCCATTAGGATGTAATATGAGGGGTCTTTGGGGAGGCGTGCCATACGTGCTTCAGAATGTGAAATTAGAGAGGAAAGTGTAAGATATTTTCTAAGGTGGAGTTCTATATATGCATGCATGCATCTACAGTGATGTGAGTGCAGGAGCATCTTATAGAGTGTAGGATTAAGCTTACAAAGGCCTTAAAGTACTGACGTGTTCTATAAATATTAGCGTTACATATAGAGCCAGTTCTGGCAAAGGAAGTGTTAAAAATCCGGCCCTATAACATCATGTGACTCAACAGTGTGTCGTGCAGGTTACTCAATTAGTTTTAAGTGGCCTTTAACAACATGTTCGTGAATGGCTCCTGTAGTTACAAAAAAAAAATTATATACTTAATACTTAATATTCATCACATGTGAAACCCATTTGTTTATCACGTGTGAAGATTATTTGTGAAATACCCATGCATGTGATGGAAGAGAAACCTGCTCTGGTTTATTGGCATTTCTTTAAACCAATCACAATCGTCTAAGCTCCGTACTGAGCTGCTGCAAAATGAGCTCGGGAAGGAACTTGTTTTGGTGGAACATGTTTATGTACAAAAACTCAGATTGGACAGCTAGTCTAGCTAGCTGTCTGGATTTACCCTGCAGAGATCTGAGGAGCAGTTAACCACAGTCCTCACAAATCAACCAGAGGTTAGAACACCAACAAGACATGCATCCGGCGGCACCGGAGCAATCCCAGAAGTGGAACATTGAGGATATAGACTAGGAGTTACATAACAACAACATTTATCTGATGTCAGCACTATCATTTCTATTCTATTCTACTTCTATTCTGTCACTTTATAACCAAGTATACTGCATTTGCCATTACTCCAAATAATATATATATATATATATATATATATATATATATATTTGAGTATATAGCAAATGCAATATACTATACTATATCTTATACTTATATATATATATATATATATATATTTGCCATTATATATTATTTGCCATTACTCCAAATAATATATATATATATATTATTTGGAGTAATGGCAAAATGCAGTATACTTATACTTATACTTATACTTATATATATATATATATATATATATATATATATATATATATATTTAACTCCAGCTAACAGGAGACTGAATCTTTGATGTTAATAATGATTTTGTTAAGAATGATGAATTGGTTTACGTGTAATTGGCTGTTTGGCTGGTGAGGAGGGATTTTTTGGGACTACCAGCTGGAATGGGCTTCTCCTCTTTACCTCATGCTGCCAGAAGACACTTAACAAGCTGGCAGTAAAAATGGAAGGGGCCTGTTGAGCATGTGGGCAAGCATAAAAAGGTCTGGATTCAAAGTTAATTTTTCCAGACATGATTAGGCTATTAAAACCCTGTGCCAGTGTGTGAGTATGAGTCTATGAGTGTGCCCATATGTGGCCCTGGATGGGCCCCTGTGAGAGCTCCCATGTGAATGCATATGCACAGCACAGTGTGTGTACTATCTTGAGTCCTTATGGCTGAGTGTGTCACCGACATGTGTTTGTCCACATGTGCCCATGGCTCTATATACGTGTGTGCTTACTCCAACGAGATCAATTACGGCCTCTTGTTAGCCCCAGTCACTTTGTAATTTCTTTGTCAAAGGAGTTATAGTGGTGGAGGGAGGGGGGATGCTAGAGGGGTGGGGGTACAGACAGAGCCAGATCAGTGCTTTCCAGAGAACATGTTCCTCTTTTACACAATTTGGCTCGGCTGTCTGTGGGGCTACATGCTCCCTCTCCCCTGCTCTGGCAGCAGCAGCAGCAGCAGCAGTGATGACCTACAGCAAGGAAAAATATGTTGCCTATCTTTACGTCACTGCAAACACACACACACACACACACACACACACACACACACACACACAGCCACCAGGTGGATACTGTGTGTGTGGGGGGGGGGAGGTTGTGTAATGTTGTTTAAGTATACATTTAGAAACAGCAAAGAGGAAAGAATAATGCATTTTTATTCCGATATTGTGTTTTTCTGCAGTGTGCAGCAGATACATGGCAGGGTAATTTAAGTGGGATTTCTGAGAGAAAGTCTGAGCCAAAGCCAAGTTACGCGTATGTAAATGCTGTGCAACTTTCATGTTTTTTCATAATTTTAATTTACATGGCTATGCTATAATTCTATCAGACAACTAATACTGTTAATAAATACTGTAGACCCATTTTTATGTTGTACACGACATACGGCAATGTTGAACACCTCATATTCTCAAAGCAGCCACAGCAATTACACAGAATACTCTACACAAATGTGAAAACTGCGAGAGACGCAGCGCGTGGGCTTGCCAGAGAGAGAGAGAGAGACAGGTTCTCAACTTTGATATCAGGTTATCATAAAACTGCAGTGAAGTGAGAATACGTTCCCCATCTAGAAACCTTCAACCTTTATGTTTTTATAGAGAACCATGCCATGTCGACACATTTTAGGTAAGGTATAATAAATCCAAAAGTCAAAAGATAAAAGAAAATATATTTCCAAATTTGAATCTCCTTTAGAAAGCAGATATAAACTTCAAGTAATGGTGCACTGCAGTCATCCTGACTGTTTAAACTCCTCAGTAGCCAGAATCAGCTCTGCAATATCAATCTGATTAGCCGAAGACAGGGGATCCTGAGATTTTAACTCGAAACACCTCTGCACGGATAAATCTGCGTTTCGACATGGACTCAATTATAAGGGGGGAGCTAATCCCGGAGACCCTTTTAACCCGGAATGTACCGCGGGGCCAGGAATAACCATGCTCCTGAGCTAGGAAATCAAAGACAGGTAATTAAAATCATAATGGTCCTGGTTAAGATGATTATCGTCGGGGCTCCAGATAAGGCAACCTCCAGCAGATTTCTGCCCTTTTTAAATATTTATGGAATACGATTAGTCCGCGGGGCCAGAGCCGTGTTAAAAGATTTAAGGATGACTTGCAGATCAAGAGATGGAAAATAAGCATCTTAACACGGCGAGGAAAGGAGGTTAGAAAATGAAGAGGAGAGAGAGATGGAGTGATCAGGTGTGTGTGTGTGTGTGTTTAGAGGAGCCAGGTGTGCGTCCCTAAGGCCAGGGCTCAGGTTTGAACAGGACTAACACAGAGGAAGAGTCTGTAGGGCAGAGATTGGATTATAATCAGGCACAAGGAGTGTCACACACAAACACACACACACACACACACACACACACACACACACACACACACACGAGCACACAGCTGCATTGGTTTAATCACTGTATGCATTTATTTGTTTTCTGCAATAAAAGTCCATAGTATATATGTTCAATAGGTGAAAGAAACAGCCAGAGTCCAAACGGGAGAGAGAGTGAAGACAGAAAGCTAATACAGAGTTAATAGGGGGCAGACAGGCCCTGCCTCCTCCTCCTCCTCAGGATGTTTCACAATACGACTGACAGCTGAAAGGAAACGGCAGAAATGATCCCTGAGGTCACGTCTTGTCTGCGACCCCTGAGCTCAACAGATGCCTTCTGACGCCTCCGACACTGCTTTTAAGTACTGGGAGAACTGGGAGTGGAGTGGAGGTGTAGCTGTAAGTCATTTGTACTTCAATCAACTTGATGCAGTTCGATTTGACAACTCCATTTCAGTTAGATTTTGCAGTAGATGCTGCTGTATCATTGGAAGATAACTGGGAGCTGCTGCTGTAGCGTACAGTGTGAGGGGAAGGGAGGGAAATCCCTCGAGCAGATGTCTCTCTCTCTCTGCCCTGACCAAAAGGTTGTCATTGAATATGTGTATATCCATGGAGAGTTTATGCTATGAACATGAATGAAGGCTTTTAATTGAAAGTATGAGTACGTTTACAGAAATGCTTTAAAGTGGCAAAATCACTCTATACTACACTATATAAAGCACAATTTTAATGTATTACAACCTGTTGTGTCTCATCTTGTAGTTTGGACCATGATTTATTTATTTATCGGTTATGATAACATTGTACTCACCAAACTAATTGCTGAGATCTGGGAACATAGCTACAATGCTACAACCAAGTCCTAAGTGATAATAAAAAGAAGGAGATGGGCCAAAGCCAGCAGTTTAAAGATGAAGAGATTAAACCACTTTATCTGGAGGCAAAACTGAAAGTCGGTGCACCCAAAATGTTGGTAATAGTACCTAAATGCACAAGAAAATTGTGAGCAAAACTATATAAAGCAGCAGGTCATAATTGAAGCAGGAAGGTAGGTCTGTAAACTGATGGATGCTTACAACACAGGACAGGTTAACTGGAAATGACTTAGATGCAACTCCACAAAATCTGGCGCTTACCCCTAAGACTAAGTGTGATCCTTGAAGTGTACAAGAACTTCCTCAAAGGGTTACTGCGTCTTATTTAAAGTGGCTCTACTGTACAGTATGCTGACCCAAATCACTGTACTGAGGAGTAAAACACTTCCCCATGAAATCAGTCTTAGCACGTGTATGACTTTAAGTCAAATTATATTAAAATAGTCCCTTTCAGGATTGTGTACAAACCTGGATGCTGCACCATGGCTGCAGCTTATTACCAAGCTAGACTGGGACAGATGAGACACTGTTAAGTGGATGTATCTCTACTTTTTTTTGGCTATGTGGAGAATGTCAGTTACCTGCCTTTGGGTTGACATACAACACCGCCACAGCAGGAGAACATGCTGCTGTGTGTATGACTCACATAGAATCTGACTGCAAACTGACGGTTGTGTTTTTGCGAAGCGATCGCCACCAAAAGAACCAGGGCGAGTATTTTAACACCTGCCTCAGGCCTGTCTGATCTCAGGCTCCGTCATCCCTCCCTCCATCCATCCCTCCCTCTCCAAAGCTCCTTCACGGGGCCTCCAGTGGTTTCTCTCTCCATCTGGGCCTGATGCCAAAGGCCTCACAGGCCTATTCGAGTCAGGCTGCTGCAGCCCTGCAACCATCCCTCCCTATCGGCACAGATCTGCAGGGAGGTGTGGCTGGAAATAGCAGAGGGAGGGGGCACACAAACCTAAATGCACACAAAGGACCTCGGAGGGACAGTTGTCATTGACATTATAGACCACCTCGGCTATACACCGGGATGTGTCAATCAAAGCCTTGTTAGTTACACTGGGTCTGGATCAAAGAGAGCTGCACATGCCTCTGAGGAAAGATGATACAGTTTGACTTTGCAGCTTCAACTCGGTTTAGAGATCTACACTCTGGCCCGTCATGCCTAACATACTCTGGCATGTGTCTGTATTTATTGATACTTTGCAGTGCAAGTAAAAGCTGATGCTGAATTGTATGGCTAAGTACAAGTGCTTTTATATTTAAGTTCCAAATAAAGACAAGATTGACTGTAGTCACTGTTGCTGTCTAAAGATGTTCCCTTCCTTTATCTGTATTTCTCAGCAATAATTTAGGAATTCAATATCAGAAGAATGAATGAAAGGTCTTCACAGGTCAAAAATGCTGTACCCTCTCCAAAATGAACCCATGGGAAATCTACTGCAACCAAAATATTATTCTTTTTTATTCTTCAAATCTGCTCGGTTCCATTCCCATATTATTGATACACCAGCCTACGGCATTAGAACAGGACCCTACCTGGCCCGATTCGACTGAACACAACTCAACTGTAGGTACATAAAAACAGCCCCTAGGGGTTATAGTTGTGTCTCCATCGCTCGATGTCTTTTTTTAAGCCCCCAACGTCGTCTTCAAGGCAGCGCTGCGACCGTCGACTTCAAGGCACCTAACCTTAACCCTAACCCTAACCATTAGTGCCTTCCAGACAGCGCTGCCTGGAAGACGATGTTGGGGGCTTAAAACACCAAACACCATCTCCAACAATGTTGGCAGCACTGTGACATCTTTTTCTTCTTTGGTCCATCATAACAGAAAGGCTTTTCCAAATAGCTGAGAAATGCATCTTCCTCTGCAAATGGTGAGAGCACAACTGATGTATCCTGTCTTGTTCTCAGTATGTGAAAATCGTGTGCACGTTTGCATGTTTTTTGGTTTCTGTGATGTAATGAGGTCAGGTAACTGTTATGAGGCTAGGAGGAATTCTTGCAGATGGTCTGACATCTATTTACCTAATGCCTGTAGCACACACCGTAACATACAAGTACCTCACATGCAGTAGGCTGGATGTGCTGATCTGAGTGGCAAATGTGACAAGATTGCTGCTTTTCTGAAGAATTAACATGAATTAATGTAAATAAGACAGTGGCGCATGTGTTGACCCTACTCATCAACCCAAACATCCTCATAGGCAAAGAAACCACCAGTTTGATGGGTTTTAGAAAACACAGAAGTTCTTAAAAGTCCTGAAAATCCTTCCAAAAATATTTCCATACTGGAGACTATCTTGTGAAAATCGGTTTCTATTGGCCGCCTGGTGGGTGTGGCATACCTGCGTAACAGAGATCACAAGGCGGAAGTGAAGCAGGCTAAGAGAGAGACTGACAGAGAGTCAGTGAGAAGAGGATATGTTTCTGACTACAAACGTGACACTTCCCCCCCAAGTTGTGTTAATGTTATGTCCGCGCCTTGAATGTCTACAAATGAACTTTCAACTGAGTGTCGACGCTGTTGACATGGTTGTGACGCACGCTATCACTGTGACAGAATGTGTTCACAGAAAGATGGACGGACGGACAGACAGGCAGGCAGACGGACAGACAAGCAGGCGGACGGACGGACAGACAGACAAGCAGGCGCACGGTCGGGCAGGCGGACGGACAGACAGACAAGCAGGCGCACGGTCAGGCAGGCGGACGGATGGACAGGCAGGCAGGTGGATGGACGGACGGACAGACAGACAGACAGACACCTGGGAAAGTACTCAAAATCCTTTTCTGTGGTTGTGCCGCTACAGTAGGTGTCTCCAGGACCACATTTTGCCATGATGACACACATAGACTCATAAAGTGAAAACAATACCAGCATCTCTGTCACAGCTGGCAAAAGTATTATGATCTCTATAGGGATTTTGACTGGGTATTTAAAGAACAGATTTTGTTTTGCCTTTTTGATTGACAGGACGGTCAGCCTTTCATACTCACATAGTTGTAACTTGTAAAACCAGATAAACCCAAACCCAAGCTTTAAAATGTCTCTTCAGCCAACTGTACCATATGCAACGTCACTAATGCTGTGTCCCTGTTTGTATACAGTCAGTGATTCAAAGATGCACTGCTCCTGCTTAGTGTGCAGTATTTCCCTGTTTATTACAACCAATGCACCACAAGGGTCTGTTCCAATTTTCTCTAAACCATCCAGAGTCTGCAGGTTTTCATTCTAACCAAACACTACAGCAGCTGATTTCATTATTGAACACCACGCAAGAGGAACTAATCAGAGAAAAAGGACTGATGTAGAGTCAGTCTGGAACGAAAACCTGCAGACACTTGACTCTGGATGGCACATGGTTGGAGACCACTGCTTTAATCTCAGTTAGGAATATATTTCTGATACAGTAAGTACAGTCACTTTAGAGCTGGCCAAAAGTCCTCTGAGTTCAGCCTTTGTCCCTCTTCCTGGAGTCCAGATGTGATCCCAGCTGGACGTGAACATTAACCAGCCCATACTGCCTCCATGTGACACACACATCACTGGCATGCCAAAACCCTTGGCCCTGTCACACAAAACACACACACACACACACACACACACACACACACACACACACTCACTCACACACTGTGGTCCAAGGGTCATATCCTTCCTGCAGCGGTCATGTTCCAGATGGGTTACACTCTTCCAGACCTGCCTGTCTCCATCTGAGGCCAGTGGCATTCTCATTCTCAACGGGCCTCATGCAGGATGCAATATATTTGTATATGTTATATTGAGGTACATAAAAAAATGATTACGCCGGGCAAGATAAAGACACAGATGAACATTTTTTGCTGCTGGCCAGTTTTCCATTGTATTCAAATCACCAGAAACATTTCTTGGCAACGATAGATGGAGAACAGTCCTGCAGTAGCCAACGTTTCGGGACTGATTGGTGGGGATTGCTGAGAGAAAATGATGTTGAACCATATATCCAGCTGCTTTAAAAACAGTTACAGTTAACGTCATCTAATATTTTATGTGGTGTTACGTGCTCTGGGGACCATGAACACCTGTAAAATAATTTGTGGTAATCCTGCCATGATGTTGAGACAGTCGTTGCTGAGATATCTTGATCTACACAAGTTTTGGACTGACCAATATGACCTCCATGTCTTTAGGCCTAAATACAAAGAGCAGTAAATATGCCTACCATATCCATTCACCTATGAAGGCTCAAGGACAGCAAATGTATTCACCACTAATGTGTCGAAACATACATATCTCTCCTGTTCCCTCTCTGAGATGGACAAAAGCATCCATCCCACATTTTGTCCTTTTCATCAGCCCTCTTTTTCTGCAAACTCATTATACCCTGCCTTTTCTGCGCTGTGTGTCCAGATGGCAGGGCGCCTTGCAGTCATAATGCTGTGGTAATCCCTCCTGCACATGGTGCCCTCGCTCCGGTAAACACCTCGCTCCTATTGTTTCCTGGACTTCCTTCATACTCCCGGCCCCCGTGGTACCACCGTGCCCACGACCTGTGGACAGGCTTCGTACTGTACAAGCAAGTCTGCCTGACATTCTCTCTACAGGTCAGGGAAAGCCTTGTGTTGTGATGATATGCTGATGTACAATATGTCGGTGCTTCTGTGTGAAGGTGAAGGGTTTAAAAGCTATTCTGAGAGTTGCACAGGTGAAGAAATGAGTGGTTTAAAAAAATGAACTTGACAGTCTTTCTGTTAATTGGATCCAAACATTATTATGGAAGAAAACTAGTGAACCAGTGAGGAAAAGCAGCCCATTACCAGTGTCCCTAGTTCCTATTATTTGTAACTTAACACTTAACATTTCTTTTATAGAGCAACAATCTTTCATCGCCCTTTAAAAAATCTGTCTAGCTGCTGTTTATCTGACATAGGAGGACATTCTTGCAAGCTTGATGCAGGGGGAAAAAAACAACTTGGAGCCCAGTATTTTGTAAGCAAATATTTCTGAACAAATGATGCTCGGCATGTCATCGGTATATTTACGATGGCTCAAAGAAATGGCTGTGTGGGTCTAATTAAAAATGTGAAAGGGTTAGCAGCCTGCCGCTCGTTGCCAGCTCTTGGCAGCTCTCCTGTCAGGCAGCCAGCTGTTTAGTCCTGCCCTGAATTATTGCCAGACCCACCGCCAGGCATTGTGGGATTGGCAGGGCTGGGCAGAGAGCTATTGTGTTCAGTCACCGAAGGAAAGAGAGAGGAAAAAAGAAGATGGAAGACGAAGCACTCCCCTCCTTAAAGTTCCCAGGGACAGTCTGGCAAGACTTAGCAAGTGCTGCTGATGTGCAGAAAACAAACTTAATTCAATTAGTGTCTCTGTTATGTTATAACTTTATGACATTTAAATGCGGTGTACATTCACTAAAGCTTTACACAAAGGTACATTTTTGCAACTGTCATAACCCATGGCTAGTAAAATCATGTTTGTGTTGCTATTAAATCCACAATAATATACTCCAAAATGTTCAAACATGGTTCAGCGTATTAGCTTTAGTCCACTAAAGGCCGAGTGTTTTTTTGTTTTTTTTTAATAATCATCATTATAATTTTTTATAACCAACCATATATTAGCATGCAGAAGCCATCTGAATATAAATATACATGTGACGTATAAGCAGAACTTCCCTGGAAGTACAAAGTTAATCTGAATTAACCTTGTGGAGTCGAGAGTTCCGCCGCCGAATGCTCAGCATGATAAAAATAAATATGTCATGTATTTAGATTAATAGCTTAATATTGGCACAGACATTATATTTTACACTTTCCAAATAAGACGTGATTTTAATCACTTTTCAACAATTACTTGAATTAGATAAAACATAAAACTTTTCACTCAGTGACTCAGTCACAGCAGAGAGAGAGCAAACCCAGCCCCTGGACTTGTATCTCCATTCACAATCAATTAGTTTCAGTATTGCAGGAGGATCTAACTAAGCCCAGGTAAACCACAGAAAATGCCATGCAGCTTTGAGTATAATTCATTTGGATCAAAGCTTTGCATTTTGGAAGATAGACGGGATTCTGAACGCTGAAGTCCGGAGAGTGGTCTGGCTGCAGACTTCTCCTGTGGACTCGCTCCCAGTGCAGGCTCCGCTGTCAAGGGGGTCAGGACAGGAAATAACGTTATTTTCAACTTCCCCGCCCCATAAGGTCATAATGTTACTTTCAACATGACCTGATGCCACTTTTCAAAGGTGAAACCCTCGATTTTACAGGCCAAGTCTGGTACTGTAGAATGTAACCAAAGTTAGAAATTTCTGTGAAGCATAACAATGATTCCTCACAAAAATCCAAACAGTACCTTTGCATAAACTCGGCTCTCATCCACATAGTTGTTTATTGACCTCAAGTTTGGGAGGATTATTGATGGAAGCGGTGGCCTTGTAGCCTGTATCTATGTTGCAGGCGTTTTAGGGCAATACTTCTTCTTCCCGGGTTCTTTAGCCGGGCTGGTCTTTTCAGCTCGAGGGGATTATTAGATTAGATAGACTTTTATTGATCCCAAATTGGGAAATGTCAGTGCAACAGCAGCAAAATATCAGACACACAGCACACATACAGAATAATACATAGACATAGACAAAGACATAATAAATAACAAATAGGAAAGATGAAAAATAAAGATGAAAAAATACAGAGAAAAGAATGTCCCCCAGGGCTGAGTCCTCAGTCCAGCCCTCTACTCGCTCTTCACCCATGACTGTACCCCCTCCCACAACTCCAACACCCTCATCAAATTTGCAGATGACACAACCATAGTGGGACTCATATCAGACAACAACGAAATAGCCTACAGGAAAGAGGTCCAGACCCTGTCAGCTTGGTGCAGGGACAACGACCTCAACCTCAACACTAAGAAAACAAAAGAAATAATAATTGACTACAGAAGGAACAAAACAAACCACAATGGACTGTGTATCAACGGGGAGAGGGTGGCAAGCTTTATGTTCCTGGGAGTGCACATAGAGGAGGATCTAACCTGGAGCCTGAACACCTCCCACACCATTAAAAAAGCCCAGCAGAAGATGTTCTTCCTGAGGACCCTGAAGCGCAATGGGCTCCCTCAGGAACTTCTGACACGCTTTTACCGCTGCACAATTGAGAGCACCTTGACATACTGCTGCACCGCGTGGCACTCCAGCTGCACAGCAGCAGAAAGAAAGGACCTGCAGCGGGTTGTCAAGACGGCTGAGAGGATCATTGGCTCCCCCCTACCAAACCTGAGTGAAATATACTCAAGCCGTCTTCTCACACGGGCCACAAACATCTGGCAGGATACCTCACACCCCGGACACTCCCTGTTCACCACCCTCCCCTCAGGCAGACTGAGAACCCCCAGCACATGCACAAATAGACTCCGGAACAGCTTCTTCCCCAGAGCTGTGAACATATCACAGAAATCATACACACATCCACACATACAAACATAAAAACATACACACATCCCTTACCCCCTCAGTGCAATCGGATAACTGCTGTGTTTACTGTTTTTTAGCTATTTATTGAGAACATGGAATGAATGTGTATGTGTAGATGAATGTGTATGTGCGAGATGTGCTTGGGTGAGAATGTGCTGGTGTATGTGTATAAATATATATATATATATATATATATATATATATATATATATATATTTTATTTTTTTATTTTATTTTTTTTTTTACTTTTTACTATATGCTGCTATTTGGAGAGGATGTCTCCAACAGAATTTCATTCTACCGCATACAATGACAATAAAGATCTATCTATGTACAAAAGTATGTAAGTTGGTAATAACAATGTACAGCTACTTAAATAGTATTTATAAAGATGTCAGGACAACCCATGTTTGTGCAAGTTTTAATTAGTGCAGTGTCGTGATCAGGGCTTAATTTGAGCCGGAACACGCCAGAACATGTTCCGGCACCTCCGACGTTGAATGAATCGCCTAAATGAAAACAATAAATGACTGTTTGTGTAGTGTTCAATGTTGTTATCTGTCTTGTTAGTCTTTATTCCCCATTGAAGTTCCACAAAAATGTCGTGTTTGCATTTTCGATGCGTTTTGAGGTGAATTTTCAGGGTAAGACAGGGGGGGGAGAGGGACGGAGGGAGGGGAGGCACTTCAAGTGACACATGCGTTTGTGCTGGTTGAGATTGCTGTTAGCCTCGTTTCACTCGGGGGAAAAATGTCAAAAAGACAACAAAGTTTGCTTAACTTGTTCAAATACGCTGGCTAGTCGGATCCCAAACAAGCAAAAATCGTTTCCGCCGATCAAGAATGTGGAGACATTACACTTCACCTCGGTGTCCGGCATGAGCACACTCTTTTGCGTGACCTGTGCCACAATTTCTTCTCTCTCGCCAAGGGGGAGCGTGACCAATTTGTTGTATACTAAGAAAAACGTAGATTTTAATGTTACGGATTAAATGTTACTGTTTAAAATGTCTATCACAACGTCAGAAATGCATTTACTCTAGGCCTGGGATCTTCAACAGGGGGTCCGCAAAGTCAATGCAAGAGGGCCTCCAAATTATTGTGTAATTTTTGAAAGTTTTTCCAATGCATCCAATATATTATTAACAAATATAAATCCCCACTGAGGATAGGATAGATACTGGCCTATAGGTAAAGTGGTCATTAAGATAGCCATCCACAGATGCAGTTCATCCTAAGGATTCACTGTGCCACATGTATGTTTAACATTAAAACATGATTTATAAAATGATGGCCACAATTATGAGGCTGTTTTATAAGCTTAGTATTCTATGCAAAAAAGGACCAGTGCCATATGCAACTTTATTTTATATAATATATGTAGTAGTGGGTCCCTGCTCCGTCTCTCTTTTAGTTAAGGGGTCCTTGGCTTAAAAAGTGTTGAAGACCCCTGGTCTAGGCCTATCAAATGTGCACTCTCTTGATCAGACAACGCTTCATCGTGCACATAACGTAGCCGCACGTCATAGGCTACGAATTGTTACTTTTACATATTTCTTTATTGAAAAATAGAAACATGCTCGAGGAGGCTTAACTGGGGCTATGCAGATTTGTGACGTGACTAAAGCACCCCGTAGGCCCGATGTAGCGTTGGACCTGATCCCGTGCAGTCCACTGAGTTGCCTAGTATCTTACTTTAAGCAAGGTTTCTCTGCTGTGTACCAGAGCAGGGCCAATGTCTCCGACACGCCCTCCGTCAAACACCGTCCACGTAACAAAAACCCAACAAGCCACATGTGTATACGTATTGTACCGTGCTCACATAAAACAAAAGACAGCAAACACAACACAAAGCAAAAAGTAATGGATATGGATATAGAGGTGAAAGTGGGTGATGGTGTGTGCACCTGATGTTGTGATCAGCTGAAACACTCCATGTAATCCGCCTCCTGAAACAGGCCTGATCATCTCTCCTATCCTCCCGCGGTTTCAACCTCCACCACTCCGCTCTGATCATCATGCCTCCTCCGCGCCATCTCTCCCCACATTGTTTATGTATAATTCATTATCTTTGCTAAGCATATAGGCCCTGAATGCATCTCACAGAGCCGAGCACTTCAAATGCTTGCCATCGCCACCTTCCGCAGAGCTCAGCGCGCTCTTTAGCTCTATGTGTTTTTCTTCTGGCCTCAAATGGCGCTTTCAAGTCTCAAATTTTGTGTCGATGAAAAAAATTAAACGAGGAAGCTAAAAGAGGCGGTGTGCGCCGATGACAGCTAGCAACAACAAAGATTACACCCCCCGTCCCCCCCTGTCCCACTGCTGCTTTTTCTCCTTCCTCTTCTTCTATTATCTTGTTTCTCTAAAAGGGATGCATTTGTTTGTTCTCCTTTTGTTTTGCTCTGGAGATGTGTTCTCGCTGTCCCTCCCTCCCTCCCCCTCTTCTCCTTTCCCCTCTCTCTCCCTGTTCTGCCTCATGCTCTCTCGCTTCCTTCTTTTTGTTTTCAACTACTCGGGGGCTCGTGGGCCAAAAGCTCATAATCATTTCAAAGGTCCTTTAAATATATTATAAGATTTCTGCATTGTGATAAACAACATGTCACAGGGAGAACATCAACATGGCCTCCTGTGCACATTCACACACACACACACACACACACACACACACACACACACACACACACACTCTTAGTCAGGCACTAGTGTGACCTGTGCATCTTTTTCTCTGTGTATCTCACACATTTTCCTCCTTTTGTTTCACTGAGTCTGGATTGAGATGTGATGAGCGTGCACTATAAAAGTGTGTATTTTTGGTCTAATCACAGAGCAAATAATAGTGAGAAACACTTGATACACTAAGGGAGCAGAATGAGATGAGCTATATACTAAATTAAAAAAAAACTGACACATTATTTATTGAAGCCTCCAAGATGATATTTTTAATATTTTGCACTACTCAAATGCATTCATTTTAACAAGATCCATTGTGTCCCTTTTTGTCAGAAAGTATGCCGAACTGATTTTAAAATGTATGATTATGTTTTTATGACCGAAAGGAAGATCTTTTTGGAACTATATCAGAAATGCTCCCCTAGCCTCCAAGTCTCGTGGTGGCTGAGCCTGGTTGCGCTTGATTGACAGTTATTATATTATTATTTTTTGGCCATTTTAAGCCTTTATTTGACAGGTCAGATAAAGTCATGAAAGGGGAGAGAGAGGGGGGGATTGACATGCAGCAAAGGGCCAAGGACGGAGTCTAACCTGGGCCCGCTGCGTCAAGGAGTTAACCTCTACATATGGGCGCCCTTTCTACCAACTGAGCTATCTGGGCGCCCTGTGGTGGCATTTTTTTGAAAATATATCCAAGTAGGCAAAACAAAAATGAGCAGACGTGTTTTCAACACACCCACAAGTAAGCCAAACATATTTTAAAAATAAAGCAAAGGCTGTTGTTGTAGACATCCATCTCAATTCACTGGCTTTGCTTTGCCTTTGACCTAGTATTGTATGTGCCATAGTTGTGCACACTTACCGTTTTCCTGTACAATAAGGGATTATTGGCAACATTACAGGTGCACTCACTTTCAGTTTTAGCTCCAAACAAAGTAGCAGATACACTGGCTAAAGTGTTCCTAGTCTTAGCAACTACTCAAAGCGCGTTACACACTCAAGACACCATTCACACACACATTCACACGCTGGTGGCCAAGACTACCTGCTCATCAGATAAACATTTGCGCATCGGGAGCAATTTGGGGTTCATTGTCTTGCCTAAGGACACTTCGACATGTAAACTGCAGGGCCAGGGATCAAACCACCGACCTTCCGATTGGTAGACCGCTCTAACTCCTGAGCCACAGCCGCCTTGTCCCCTTTGATCTTTAGAGAGAGTAATCATTTTCCAAGGTCTCTGTAATTACTTTGGTGAGTACAATGTTTCATAGCTAATAGAAATGATGGCCTGAGCTACAAAAATAAAAGCTGACATCTAATAAATGTTCAAAATCGAGGAAGAGGAGGAGTTACCCTGCCTGGATGAAGAGTCTGTCTAGAGCCAGGCCCAGATGGAGGGCTCGTCAGCGAGTGCCTGGTAGCTGGGTTTGCCATGGAGCCCGGCCGGGCACAGCCCAAAAAAGCTACGTGACGCCCCCCTCTGCATCACACGGGCCAACCCCCTGAGGGAGGAACCGCTGGGGTCGGGTGTGCTGCCACACGGGTGGCAGTGAAGGTCATGGGCCTCGGCGTACCAGAACGGCAGCAGAGGCTGGCTCTGGGGACATGGAACGTCGCCCTCTGTGTATATGCACCAAACAGCTGTTCAGAGTATTCAGCCTTCTTAGAGACCCTGAATGGAGTCCTGTATGGGGCACACACACACACGGGTGGATGTGGACACACAAACCCTGACATCTCTTCCTCTCCGATTTCTAGTTATGTTGCTTGCATCTAAAGCAGAGACGTTGCTCTTTTGTATAACTCATCCATTCCTCTTTATTGTGCCGTTTGTTGCTCACTGCTTGTCAGAAGGGAGGAAGAAAAAAGAAAACGGGTAAAGGATATCTTCCTTCATCTTTAATCCTGTCTTAAGGAATCAAGAAAGCACATCTGAGCTAAGATTCATCACTGGATTCAAAGAGATGTGTGGAAACAAAAGGAAGCTGTCGAAACCACACCCTGTCATCTGGAGAAATCTCTGGATAAGGCCAGGTTGTTTATCCAAAAGGCAGGGCAACGAGGTTTCGTTTTTATCATCCGTCTTTGTAAAATCTATTATTATCCAGTCTTCAGTTAGTTTCTATCTACAATACAATGTTGGTCCTCTGGTAGTTCTGTACACTTGCAGTAAATACAGCATGTTCTGCTGAAATGTGTGTCATTAACCTCTTTTAACATCCATCCACAGTGTATTTTCTTCTAATTCATGGCCAAGGCCATATGTAGAATATATATGATGTGACATCCAAGTATTTCCAGCCATTACCACTGAGCCTGTGAGCAGAATCTAACATGATTAGTAAAGGTATTCTCTCCAGACTCACTGTTCTGTAATATATGGTGGCAGGAACACACAATTCTCCACCCACAGGTCCAGTAGACTAGGGTACACACCACAAGGTGGAAACACTCTATATAACAGGCCATAACTGACATGTATTTAAATAATCAAACGACAAATACATTGTTTGTCCATGCCTTCTAGAATGTCACACAGAAGCGTTGATGATGATGCTGTCCTGATAGGGTCTGACACCCCTATCAGGACAGCATCATTTGTGACTTTCAAAACCATTGAAACTGTTGAAAAATGAACCTGTTTAATGGCTAAGGTTTGGTTAGTTTGAGTGTAGGGTATACGCACCTACAATCCCTAAAAAGGGATGTGGAGGACACAAAATCTTACATTAAAGAGGCTTTCTTATTTGTCAGTCCTATTAAAGTTTCAAAATATAATTTCATGTAATTTTTAAATGAATATTCATTTTTATTTCAGACCATTTACATTTATGGATATAACGTTTTCCAAATAAAATTAAAAGATTCTAAATGAAAACATGGCATTTTATCCAAATCAAAAGCTCGTCTTGGATGTAGCATACAATACTGACTCAAGTGACTCAAGTGACTCGCACAACCCGGATCAGTTTAGCGAGTGACTCAGAATAACCCGAATCCTTAAAAGGAATCAAGTTTGCCAGGCCTACTCTGAAACTGTGATCGGATGTTTTGGACCTAAATGCACCTTGGGAGTCATGGTTAACTTCTCCAATTTCATTTTTATATTATCTGTCCACAGGCTTGAGTTTTTATCAAAGAACCTGGCATTTATTAATGTGTGTTAATCTGTTGTACTGACTATTAAACCAGAAGAAGAGTCCTTGAAGTGCTTCAACTGTCAGTCACCTAACATGGTCTTTGCAGAACATGGACAGGAGCAATTTATGCATGAAATAAGTACCACTTTTCAACTAAACAAGAACACATCACATATCACGTTACGTATTGATGATATCATGCCACCTTTATATTTTACCAATGTAACAATCTACCAAAGATTTGCATATCCCTTCAACAGCTGACATTTGGGACTTACTGTACAAGCTTTTCACACTAAAGCAAAGATAGACTGTGGATGTTAATTTGAATCATTTTTGGTAAAGGTTTGCTCAGCCAGCAGTGGGTTTGAAGAGCAAATGTCAACCTGGAGAGAACAAGCTTTAGTTCAGCCTTTGAGGAATTCACAGAGAGCTCTGGTAGCAGTTATGTGGCGGGTTGGGCTGACACTTGAGGTGGTCCTGTCAGTACGCATGTGTGAGTGTATAAAGTGATGGTCCGGAGTCTCACCAGGCTTTGTTTTTGGAAGCTACAACCAATTTTCCCTGTGGCCTCTGGGGTTCTCTCTCTCCCTCACTCACAGGCTGTACAGATGCAGACAAGTCTTCTGGGGGTTTTCAGTGGGGAATAGCAAGTTTTGTCTTCAGGTGGAGGGTGAGTCCCCGACACACAGCAAACACTTCCATCCAGTTTGATATCTCAAAGGGATCCACACTCTTTAAAACTTCTCTGAGGATCTATGCATTTGCAGCTACGCCAGCAGCTCTGTCTACCATGCTTGGCTTAGTTAAGAATGTTTGCATGATAATATTTGCAGTAAACACAAAGTTCAGCTGGGGCCAAATGTAAGAAGAAGAAGAAGCACTCTATTGATTCCTCATTGGGGAAATTAAATGTTTACACAATGTTGTTATTCATTACAGAAATAGGTCTGAAATACACACACATATAGACATGTATTAGTGGAGAGATGTCAAAGTGACGGGGCTGCCACATAGTCAGCACTCCAAGCATTTAGGGGTTTTGCAGTGCCCAGGAGGTGAACTGGCACCTGCCCAGCTACCAGTCCATACTCTGTACCAGGGTCTATGCTGGACTTGAGCCAGCCACCCTCCAGTTCCCAAGCCAAGTCCCTACAGACTGCGCTACTGCTGCTGAATGTCTTGAGTTTTGCAGTTTGGTCATGAACCAAAGTATTAGACAAATGAGAATGTAACCTGATGATGGCGCTAGATGAAAAGTCAGAGGATCACCAAGTTATACGCTGTGTGTACAAAATATCATGGTTATTCATGCAATAGTTGTCAAGGTTTCAGTCCAGACCAAAAATGATAGAGACTCACTAAAGCCAGGAGGATTCATTCTCTAGGCACTATGTATACAATCTGCTGACAATCCATCTAATAGTTGACTGACCTACTATCATTTTCTGTAGCATGGCTAGAAATATGCAGTAGATAACAACCATAGAAATAAAATGGATAGAAAGGCCATTGAACTGTTTCCCGTGGTCATTTGATTTGTACACAACAAAATAGCGATTGTTGTTAGTTGTCATAGTGACAATACGCATCAGTGGGGCCATAAACTGTCGCAGCTCGCTGGGAGGAGAGCCGCTGAACACAACTCGGGAGATGTTCTCCCGAGTTGCAGGGAGTGAGGAATGACAGTTAGACCCAGCAGCAGTGGGTCAGCGGACTGCTAACGTTAGACCCAGCGACAGTGGGTCAGCGGACTGCTAAGGTTAGAGCAGCGAGAGTGGGTCAGCGGACCACTAACGTTAGACCCAGCGACAGTGGGTCATTGGACCACTAACGTTAGACCCAGCGACAGTGGGTCAGCGGATTGCTAACGTTAAACCCAGCATCAGTGGGTCAGCGGACTGCTAACGTTAGACCCAGCGACAGTGGGTCAGCGGACTGCTAAGGTTAGAGCAGCGAGAGTGGGTCAGCGGACCACTAACGTTAGACCCAGCAGCAGTGGGTCAGCAGACCGCTAACGTTAGACCCAGCAGCAGTGGGTCAGCAGACCGCTAACGTTAGACCCAGCAGCAGTGGGTCAGCGGGACGCTAACTTTAGACCCAGCGGCAGTGGGTCAGTGGACCGCTAACGTTAGAACCAGCCAGCTGTTCAGCTCATTCTATGTAAGCGATGCAGCATAAAACCACGGCGGAACCAGCGAGCCAGCCAGCCGGTGTTAGTTGGCTAACGTTAGCTTGCTAACTCCGCTTTAACGTTACCCCCTCGCCACATCATTCACAGAAAATGAGCCGAATAAAGTGGTCACTCGTGGCGATAGCAATGCGCTTTGTGTGGATGAAGCATTGAGTTAATCTGACTCATTCAGCGGCTGGCTCTCTGCCTCCTAACCTTACTACTCCACTGCTCGTTTGTCCGTTACAGCAAAACCGGGAAGGGGAAGTTTAAAAGTTACCATGGCAATGGTACACATAAAAATGGCTGCTGCTCTCGCTACGTTGATTTAAACGGAAATAGCCTTTCTATCTATAACAACATATTTTCCCGCAATGGACTTAAATACAGTTTTTACTTTGAAATGTTAGGGTTAGGGTTGTGTGTGTGTGTGTGTGTGTGTGTGTGTGTGTGTGAGAGAGAGAAAAGAAACAGTATAACCCCATTCTAATTCATGATTGCATATGATATGTCTACGTACTGTACTGTAATTCCATGCCTGAGCATGTATAGTTCATATAGATAGCCCCCCCCGATACAGTGTGTGTTAGCGGTGTGTTTGCGGTGTGGAGAGGTATGCGACTGCTGGCGGGCTGGCGGCGGGTCTGCGACTTCACAGGGATTCCAGTGAAAGGTTTTAATTAGCCGCTAACTCGGTTCTTGGCAGCCGGTGTGTAGATGCTTATTGAGGACCATAAATCTGCAGCAACGAGGACAGGCCACACCCCGGGGCCCTGCAGACACCCGGCCGTCCCAGCCATCCACACCTCCCTACACCACAGACCCCCAGTGCCAGCTCTTACAGGGACACGCTGCACTTTCTCCAGCTTGCACACACACTGCACATATTCATTTACACAGGGGACACATTAGAAGACTTGTTGCAAGCTGATTTTGAAATGACATTGCATCATGCTCACTCACAGTCTCTCTGTCACATTCACTGACTGACTGATTTATCACTCACTCACAGCTAGCCTCTCTGTCCTCTGGTGGTTGTGAGGTTAAGCACTGAACCAGGATCAGCCCCTTGGTTTCTCTCAATTACGCTCCATACTGTGATTGTAAAATGACATTTTTGCATCATGCTAATTTGCAACTTTAACTTTAAAAGGGAAAATTACAATGATATGATATAATTCTCATTTGTTTGTGATTTGTGTGGTATAATGCCAATTATTTCCATACGTTGGCGTAGATTTCGGGGGGATGCAGGGGATATGTCCCCCCCAATATTTAGAAGATTTCAGGTTCGTACCTCTCAAAAAATATGAGAGACATCACACTCCCCAAAACAGGTAAAAATATTTCAATTCAGTTTTATTTATAGTGTCAAATCATAACAGGAGTAGACCACACTCTATAATTTACAGAGACCCAACAATTCCCCATCAAAGTAACCGTTCAGGAGGCTCATGATTCCTAAACCCACAAAGTTACATACAGGAGAATAATAATAATTTCCTTTACGTAAATAAAGACATTAGAACCTTAAATAAGTGCATAATCTAATAATATAGCACATTTTACAGACAACAAAGTGTGTTTTTAAAAGAAGACCCAATATATAAGTAATAAGTCAAAAGAAAAAGCAAAAAATAAATATATAACAATGAAAAAAAATAAACAAAAACAAACAAGTAGGATCCGATATGCATCACTGATAATATCTGGCCAGTTAGGACTGCTTCCCATTCTCTATAACTGAATTACCAAACAGATATATAGATATTTAATTGTTGTGTGACTCATATCTTTTGAGTGTGTGTCTGACGCTCCACAGTGGGCAGGAAGGAATAATGTTTCTGTGTGTTGCTTCCATTGTGTCCTACTCTGTTAATATTTTTTTCATCTGTGAGACAAATGATTTGACAGGCCTGAGCAGGGCTCATACAGTACTAGCGGGCAGACAGATTACATGCCCAGTGCTGTAGTGAAATGACTTTACTGTAATGGTTGATGATGCTTTATGGTCAGGCAGCCAGTGCTACTAAATGTTTAGTTTTTTTCCCCATGGAAGCATGAATGGCGATGAAAATTCACTGTGCATTATTCTGACAGCGTTGCAGGTGGATTTCTTCCTCCTGAGCAGACGAGGAAGCTTCATCTGGCAGACTGAGGCACAGAGCCATTAGCATACTTATGAACTTTCACACTGTCTTAATTCTCAAATTAAACACCTGCCTCGTTCTGCCGCTGAGGTGTTTCTGTGCACCATCTCTCGCTCTCTCTGAGTGTTTCAGAACTTCTTTCTCCTCTCTTCCCCTTCTTCCTCTCTCTCTCTCTCTCTCTCTCTCTCTCTCTCTCTCTCTCTCACTCACTCTCCTCTTTCAGATATTTAACTTCTTTGTCTTCCCTACCACCTTAACAGTACAAGAAAGCCAATATGTTTTCTATTCTCTTCCCCACTCTGCTGCCCCCCACTCCAAGACAAACTAAATACCTTACTGAGGTTGAAAAAAGAATAACCTTCAATCAGTAATGATACAGAACAGACACAAAATGTGTTTGTTTTTAGCATTTAATTATGGGTATGTATCAAAATTGTCCTTCATTGCTTTATGTCTATCAAGTATTTATTTCAGCATAAAAACAGGCTCACAAAAAAAAAAAATTCTGAATATGCCTGAATATCTTCTTAATAATTGGGCAACCTTTTTATTATCGGTTTCTGAGTTTGCTGCTTTACTTTGATGTTTTTTTGATGACTTTTGTGATATTTCATCAATATCACAAAAAAAAGTTGTCTCATGCTCTTTATGCTGGTTCAATTTCATTGTACATAGACTGTCGAGAATGTCACACTTCTTTCAGTTCACTTGTCACAAATGTCAAATTTCTCTCCAGCCTTACCTCAAACATTTATACCTGCTGTCTGCCCCATGTGTATCCTATATCTCCATGGTGACTGTAGTGTATTGAAAAATACAATATGACCAACATTAGCTGACACTAAAGAACAAGAGCAATTTGCCCCGTACTAATGATTTGTCAAATGAAAACTTTGAGTTTTCTGCTGGAAGTATTTTTCAATCTTCAGTCAGTCCATGTATTTCCTTCAACCCTGCTACATTCCCTTACTCTCTTTTTTCCAAGCCTAAACGCATTATCTTTCCCTCTGCGATATAAAGTCCACTCTTTAATAATGTGCTATTCTCATGCTGTCTTTCTTTCTTTCTCTCTCCCCATCTCTCTCTCCACGGCGTATAAATCATTTAAATCAGTCTATTAGATCCCTGCTAATTAAGGAAAAGGTCACAGAGAGCAGCAGAGATGCCACAGAGAGAAACATTGAGCCATGCCATGATATAACATGAGCAAACATTACTGTACTCAGGGCTGGTACATAACATTCACTGCATGTTTTTTTTCTGGGTGTCCCAACCCAGCTGTGACCTTTGCTCTATATAGCCTACTCCATATGTCATACAGCAGAGAGCTGGAGTGTCCCATGATGAGTCTTAGCTCAAGTTAATAGCCATGTTAGTGGTACGTGGCATGACTTTCATGATCCCCTTGACTTTCCATTTAGAGCCACCATGAAGTTGATATCCGTGGTTTTAACTGACATGTCTCACCAACAATTAGATGCGTTGTACAGTAATGTTTCCCTCAAGATGACTTGAAGTAGCTTTGATGATCCTGACTTTTCATCTAGCACCCACCATCAAATCAATGTTATTTTGTGACCAAATACATGCAAAACTTGCATTCACATCACTCAGCTGTACTTTGTGTTTAGTGCTAGTTAGCAAATGTTAGCACGCTAAACTAAGATAACTAACTAAAAACACGTTATTATGGAACCCACGCAACGTCTGAACAAGACCCACCCTTCAATAGCATTCACACACTGCTATTGGCCAGGCATCCATGCTTACGCAAGGTAACGTAACCCGATTGTTGGTTGTTCAGGTCCTATCCCCTGACCAATCGGCTAGCCTAACCTTAACCACTCAAGGTCAATGCCTAACCCCAACCAATCGAGCTGCTTCGTAGGGCAGGACTTGCCTAAAAGTTACGTGGGATCCATAATAACACGGTAAAAACTGGAGGCAGACAGACAGACAGACAGACAGCGAGCAGGCAGACAGACAGACAGACAGACAGACAATTAGGCAGACAGACAGACAGACAGACAGACAAGACCACATTTTTCCATGATGACGCATATGCAAGCGCACACACACACACACACAGACAATCGCTCACTCACACACACGCAAACATAGACTCACATGGTGAACACAATACCAGCGTCGCGGCTGGTAATGATACCTGATAAACATCAGCATGTTAGCAATGTCATTGTTAGCATTTACCTCAAAGCACCGCCGTGCCTAAGCACAGCAACACAAAGGTGCTAGCAATCTTTTTAAGACAAAGATGTAAATACATGCAAAAATGATGATTGTTAGTAGATCTCCCTTGGAAATATCCAACCCATACTGTAATATTGAATGACGCTGCAAACGATTATGTTAGTATTTACTGCAACGTACGTACGTTACCTTTAAAAACATGTTTAATGCCAATGTTTTTTATATTTTTTATTCAGCAATATCTGCATGTAAGTAACTACAGTATGGTTAAGTTGAGGGGAAAATCATCATGTCAAACTAGGTATGGTTAAGGTTATGCAACTAAAACTGGAACATTTAGGAAAATATTGTGGTTAAAACAAAGTAAAAAATGTATGTCTGCAATGGGACATGAACTGCTCCTGCATGAAGGTGGATGCCTCCAATCACCACTCTGAGCTCCATACCTTTACTTTCTGCTTCGCAAAATAACTGGCACACTGCTTCCTGCATTGGCACTAAATGTTGCTGTTGGAATTGTCCACTATGAAAGGACTTTCTAGAGATACTGGGCTGAAATACAAGCGTCAACATTGAAAAACACATATGGGTCAACCATATGTTTGTAGAATCCCTCTTGCTCACAGACACACTGAACCTTTTAATGCCACCGATATCTACCGACATCCCTATCTGCCATCTTCTCCATCCGCACATTTCTCCTCTCCAGCATTTGACTCACAGTCCATCATTCACAAAATGACTCCCCCGACTCAAACACTGCAGCCCCAGACTCCATAAAATCGGAGACACCCTGCTATACAATATACATGCGTATGTTTTCTGATTGTAGACTACAGTATGTTTTGTTATCGCCTTAAATCAGTTCAACAGAGCCACTTTAAAAAGGGTAATATGTCTGTTAGAGAATAAAAAATAAATGTCAAGAGGGAGGCATCCTGACAGTGGAATGACAGATTCGGTCTGTATATGAAAAGCCCAACCTAGGACGCCTGGAAGGCAGTAATGCTGTGAGCGAAGGAAAACCTCATAAAAGGAGTGCCGTGCAAGAGAGATGGGCTCGGTCGCCTGCGGGGGACTAATGGCAGCTGAGAGGCAGCAAAGCCTGAAATAAGGAGATACTAAAATTTATGAAAAGAATCAGCCATCCAGCCGATTACCACTCTCACAGAGGAGGAAGTGAGTAAGTGTGTGTGTGTGACAGCAAAAGCGGTTTGAAAGGAGAGGTGAGACATGTATTCCCTCCTCCTCTTTCAGTGGAACAAGAAGTTCTGTGGGGACGTGAGATCACTTTGTGGTCTCAAACTAATACAGTTAAAGATTTGGAGAAATGTGCTTGTGCCCCGACTTATTCTGGGTGCACAAAGACTGGAAGCAAGAAGAAACGTCTGTCCTATTGTAGAGTAAAAAGCACATCTGCTCCAAAACTGTCTTAAAGATATTTTCACACTTGGTCCAGATGTATAAGTTCACACCCAGGATGGTGTCTTCAATCGTTTGGTAGGGAACGTCATTAGTGCCGGTTTGTTTCTGAGCTTTGGCCATTTGTTTCAGTATTTCCTTCACTCCAAATTTCCCACACTCATCTCAAGAATTTACATTGTCAAACTCAGCTGTTGGCACATTTGGTGCAGACTCTTTTTGACCTCAACATGGCTTGCTCAAATAGAACCCCAGATTTGTGGAGGGTCTTAGACCATTTTTCTGGACCAAAGCAAATAACAGCTGTCAAACTAGGTCACATACCAAATTCTCAGAGACAACAGACTTGAGTCCAGAAAAACCTTTCCAAATGCAAGTGTGAGAGTAAAAATGCAAATGTATGTTATACAAAGTCAACCGGAGAGCGACAATGAGTTTAATGACGGCACTTCGACATGATCTGACCCGCTCATTTGAAAAGCCATTACGAGCTGTTTGGCTAATCAGTCGATTAGTCCTGAACTATAACACTGTTTATCAAGTGGCCGGGGCTCCCAGCTCACCTCACGCTCTGCTTCCATCTGATCCTGGCACGGCGATCCGCTGTTTGGCAAGAGAGGGCCTATAAATAAAGAGATGCCTGCACAAAAGAATGTGTTAATTACTAATTAGAGAGAGAGGGACCAGCTGAGTGTTTGCTGGAAAGCTACACTGCATTCATATGTGTGTGTGTGTGTGTGTGTGTGTGTGTGTGTGTGTGTGTGTGTGTGTGTGTGTCTGTGTGTGTGTGTGTAGGTGAGTGGGTGTGCGTTCAATGCTCGTTCTATTCTGAGCCATACAGTGATGGTGCCACCAGGACAGAACACTTCTAATCAGATGGAGGAGTCAGAGGGACATTGAGCCATCATTTAAAGGTGCAAAGAGTAAGATTGACGACACTAATCTATCTGTGTAAATAGGACTTCAGCAGATGCTGACAATTCTGGCTTTAAAAATTTACTTTTATGGCCTGTACACTGTTCTGGATCTCTCAGTCTGCAACCCACATGTACACAAATCCACAATAGCACATGTATGGGGACCATGATTTTAGTAATGGGTCCACTGGGTTCCTAGTATCTGAGACTCGACCAGGGACCTGACTCAGGCTGGGTCCACATTATATTCAGTCAGGTCGGAAAAGGTCTGGATGTATTCCTGTGGGTCTTGGGTCTATGTGTTAATTTTTCTAATACCCAGGTGGATCCCAGTAGACCTCTATCTGGTCTGATCACGTGGTGTGTCATAAACCACAGGGAAAAAAACAACAGTTACTACTGCTTTCGTTTGTGGAAGGTTGTCGATTGATGGCACATCATGCTGCCACCAATGTTGGTGTTCACTCTTTATTTGGGTCTGTTGGAGTCGACAACATTTTGGTCTAATTATTCTTGGGTCTATTCTGATCGTCATTTCTCAATTTATACAAATTTAGGTTTGGGTAGGTTTTTCCACAATTCCGTTTCCTTCCTCTACCACATATATCCAAACTTTAGCAGCAATATGGTCATTATGTGTTGTGATATCTTGTTGTTGCCCAGTGTATTAGACAGTCATGACGGTCAAGCATCACCTCGACTTTGACCCATGTTTGCATCTTATCTCCCACCAACTGGTTTACTTTAATCATGACCACGATTATTGCCAAGCCTTAACTGATTTGTTTCCTCCACCGAGGAGGCTTGGTTGGTTCGCCTTGGTTTGTCTTTGTTTGTCTGTCTGTCTGTCAGCAGGATTACAGAAAAACTACTGGCTCGATTCATATAAAACTTGGTGGAAGGGTGTAGCATGGGCCAAGGAAAAACCCCTTACACCTCCAAATCACGGGGCGGCTACACAAATATATACTTTTTAAATTTTGTTAACATTTCAAGAAAGTGCAATTGTGCTTCACTCATGTGATTTGTTTCTTTTGCTCTTTCTTGTCACTCAAATACTGGAAACAGCTATCAACAGCTATCTTCTTTGTAGCGCCCAAGGTTGTTTCCACATTACGACTTTTAAAGCTCATGAACAAGTGAAGTCGGAAAAACAACTTCCCAAGTTCGTGAATTCGTGTCTTTTGAAAAGCTCCCCAGCTATGGATACTAAGCCAGAATTTGGTATCCAAAGCTGGGGACACAAATATAACTTTTATTCTTTTTTTTTTTGCCAAATATCTCAAACATTCACCTTCAATTCACCTCCAACCAACTTTTCACACAACCACTGAAAAATACTGAGTCTCTTGAATACAGTAAATAAGCCTTGCCAGTTAACACGGAGGATATAAGTGTCATAAAAAAGTGGGTCTTCTCTTGCTCACTTCCCAACCTGCCATTATAACTGTGCCATGAAAATATTGCCACAGCCGGTCCTCTCTTCATCTAGAAAGAATGTTTTCATAATATTAAATAATAATGCCCTGTTTGCAGCTGCCATTGTAGCTCCATAATGGGGATGCAGGAGTAAAGGAAAAGTGGGCGAATTAAACTTTAAGGAGTCGGCAGTGGAAATTTAGCGGTGTCTATTAAAACTCACATTTAAAGGAAATAGAGGGGCTGGGGGTGGGGGGTAAAGAAGAAGAAAAAAGACAGAGGGTTGAAATAATGGGTTTGCAGGAGAGGTTCTTTTCACTCACTTTGCACTCTCCTGGTTGGCTGACTGGGTGCCAGTTTGGCGAGGCCTCGTCATTAAAGATGGCATATGCAGCCGACGGGTCCCTCAGAGTAATGTGAACTTCTGCAGCCTGTCTCCCCAGACTCCCCCCTCCCACACACACACACACACACACACACACACACACACACACACACCCCGCCCTGCCCGCCTTCTTCCCACTGATGTTAAAAGAAATCTTTATTGTCAGTCACATATCCTATTCACTTTGTTCACTTGCACTGACAACCCTGAGCTGTGTGTGAGAGAAAGAGTGTGTACAGGTGAGTGTATGCTATCCATGTGTGTGTGGGTTTCACGTGCACAAAACAAGGTGTGAGGATGCAGCGGATTTGTATGTTGGTGTGTGTATTGTACATGTGTGTGTGCCTACTACTGTAAAGTAGCCTACCACCCCCCTGTTTATCTCTTTCCTCTTCTAGATGTCGGCATCCCAGAGTTTCTAAATGCTCCCTCATTAGTAGAAATCAGTTTGAAACCTCCAAGTGAAAGGCTGGTAACGAAGTGGTGCCGGCTCCATCCCTCTATCTCCCAACGTCTGACAGGTGGGGAGAAGAGAACGAGGGGTGGGGTTGGGAAGGCTGTTTGATTTGAGGATGAGGGGGTGACTGAGGGGAGGAGGAGAAGGAGGAAGCAAGGGAGGAAAGGATGTGGGAGGTGGACCTCGATGATGTGGAAGGGTGGGCAGGCGGGGGAGGGGGGGTCACCAGCTTTGCGGAGTCTCTCCACCCCAGAAAGCCTTCATGTGTCTTGCTGCTCTTCTGTGACTGCAGCACCTCGATGGGAGAAGGATGACAAGTCCCAGTAAATTATTTATCTGGCACAGCCACTGAGTTTGCCCGGTGCTTCATTATACCTGATTGGCTCCTTAATGGGGTGAATCATTTGAAGGCGCTGGGCCAGTTGCAGAGATGGCCTCCTGAAAAAGACGGAACGTTTCTGATCTTTCCCAGTATAATGGGGAGGAAGAGACCAAAGTCCAGACACATTTTCTTTGAAATAAGCAGCAGTGGTGTGGCGGCCGGCTGAGTTTTTAATGATGGGGCTCCTTTAGCGGAGACTACCGCAAATGTGCTGGTGACAGTTTAACCAAAAGATTGAGAAGCATAAATAGTGCATGGATACTTGTCAATTTATTAACTGTGCCTGTTAAGTAAATTATTTCTTAAAGCTGTGTGCACCACTGTCAACAGTGTAAGGAAATTTCCTTCTGAATAAATTTGCTTTGAAGAACATCTTCATGCTTTGATATTAAACTACTTTGCTCTTAAAATGTAATGTGAATGCCTTTGAAAGGCAAGTGTCAACAAAATAGCAAAAATAATTGCACTAAGTGCGGGGAATCTAAACTCATCGAGGAGTTGTGATTGGCAGCCCGTCAGTTAGGAAACTTCACAGTAATTGCTTTACTCCAGGTGAGGCAGTGGGATCTGCGACTTGTTTAAGGAGATGGAAGTATCAAAATCCTCCGGGTGACGAGCTAAAAACGCCTGGCATACAATCTGCCGGCTGTCTCGTGACCCCCGACGCCAGGGCTGATAACAGGCGGTCACGTGGGCCTGAAAAGCTACCTGGGAGTGATAGAGGGAGATTTGAGACTGCGCATCACGCAAGCAAACGGAAACTTTGGCATCTTTTCCCTTATCTGCAGCTGTTTTTTTCTCCACAGGGAGAGATAAGAGTTCATGCTTAGAAGGACTGATTATCTCCTAAAATAAACAAATATGGACGGCCATGTCTATCAAGCCATGACAAAACCTCCACCACTCGCTTATATATATTATTCACTGCACTGACTCTGGGAAAACAGAAGGGTGGGGGCGGGGAGAGTGCATGTTTGGATTAGTTTGGCACCACCAAAGAACTTTAAATTGAATCCCCCCTTTTGAAACACACACACAGTGCTGTAATCAGACATGTCAAATTGCAAAGTGCATCAGCCCATCTTGTTTCATTTAAAAACTGTTTGAAAAATGAATTTGATCACACAGGGTCATAGTCATCTTATTTCCTTCCCAAGTCAGGTGATTCTCATTTGCTTTGGGTTAATACACCTAAGGGAATACAATTATTGAATAATTAAATTCATATCAATGAGGTATACAACGTCCACCTTTCTATGTGGGGGGGAAAAACTGATACAGTGCAAAGTCAAGAACAACAAGCAAACATGTTTCCAATTAGTGAATAGAATATACAGTTGCAAGCTATTTCCTTTTTTTATTGTGTGTTTATCTCTTTAATAAGTAGAGAGAGTTAAAAACAAAACAAAAAAAACAAGTTGAACAAACATGCACGTCTCCAAGAAGCTTGCTGATTTTCAATTAACCTAATGACAGAGTCTGATGCTATCTGTTTGCTGCAGTTAGCACAAAGGATAAACTGTGCACACGATAAACAGTAGGAATTGTGACTGCATTACCTGGTGACACACAGCAACTCTATGACTGCGTATATCTCCGTTAGAGAAAATGGAGGGGCGCCTATCTGCTCTTGAAATAACCAAGCCTACCTCCTTTGTCTAGCGCTTGTCAAGGCTGCTGGCAGCTTGACTCGCTTTCATCAGGAGTTCACGGTTAGAGAAATGTGACCCTCCATTTCTTTCCCTTTGTGCTGACCTTTTCGCTGGGCCGGAAGGCTAATTTTTTGCTTCAATGGCCAGCAGTCAGGATGTCATTTAATTCAACCTGGAATGGATACAGGTATGCATGACACAGCAGATTGAATTGAACTCTCCTCTGGTTGATCTAAGAAGCTTATGGAGAGAATTCATTTTTACAGACAACCTCAGACATGGAAGGGGACATGATAGTTTACTGTAAGAACATGAAGCTACATCATAGACTTTATTTTTTAATGTTTGGAAACACCAGCATGCGGTATAGTGATCTAAGTATTTTCTGAATTAAATTGAAATGTACGTAGCCCCGCCAACCGGGGTCAGTCCTATGTTCCCACAGCCCTATGTTCCCCAGCCCTATGTTCCCACATTTCTAACACATTTTCAAAATTAGGTCTTGTGTTCCTACATTTCCCTTCAATTTAAGCCCTATCCTCCCACAATTCTTTTTAGGGTTAGGTAGGGTTAGGGGGGTAAAATCTGATACAAATTTATGAAAAAGTAAATGTGGGAACATAGGGCCTAATTTTGAAAACATTCTTAGAAATGTGGGAACATAGGGCTGTGGGAACATAGGCACGCTCCCTATTAAGTAAATGCTGACTCACCTTTTCAACAACAACCGTAACAACAGCTTTCAGATGGGGATTTTATGCTAAATGGTACCAACATTTCATTTAATGTGTGTAAGCTTCCCATATCACACCTACTGGTAAAAACCTTTGCCTACAAACTCCATATAGTCACTACGGTAATAGTCCATATCCACGACATTCCCGTATGTCCTTTTTGGCCAGATGTCCGTTACCTTCCCCTTTCTATGTGTTGTAATTCTAACCTCTGGTGGATTTGTGAGGACTATGGTTAACTGCTCCTCAGATCTCTGCAGGGTAAATCCAGACAGATAGCTGGACTATCTGTCCAATCTGAGTTTTCTGTTGCACGACTAAAACTACTTTTGAACGTACACGTTCCACCAAAACAAGTTCCTTCCCGAGACTATTTAGCAGAGGCACCGTGGCTCCGTCCGACACTAAGCACGGCCCAAGACAATTTTGATCGGTTTAAAGAAATGCCTATAAACCAGAGCACGTTTTTTTCTCATCCCAGAATGATTTCTAGACTAGCCAGACCCTCCTCCGCAGCGCTGTGGAGGAGAGTCTGGCAATGCGAGACTACTATGGTAATGACAGTTTTACAACAATACATTTTAAAACAACACATTCAAATTAAGTTGATGCATAGACACATGCAATCACAGTCATGCTTACTACTCAACCACATAAAGTACAACTTAGGTTTGTAAAATAGACAATTCAGCATACATTTTGTGGAGCTGACGAAGAAGCAACTGGAGAGTTTCCGCGCCTGAACTTTACTACTTTGCTTTAACCATTGACAGTAACAGTTTCTTTTTCATAGGCTACACCTATGTCTGATGACACAATCACGTCACATCGTTGGAACTTGGCTTGGAAACTGGATGGTTGCTGGTTCAAGGCCCTGCATGGTACAGTTACGCAGTATAGACTGGTAGCTGGAGAGGTGCCAGTTCACACCTCCTGGGCACTGCCGAGATGCCCTCGAGCAAGGAACTGAACCACCAACTGCTCGAGGTGCCATCCTGTGAGGCAGCCCCCTCACGCTGACATCTCTCCATACATAATGCATGTGTATAGGTCCTGTTTGTGTGTGTGAAAAAAGTCAATGTAGATATTCCAGGTCAGAGATACTGCGAATTTAGAAAAGAACCTAACTCTCACACACCAGTGGAAGAAATGACTTCATCACTTTTAGAACTAAATACAATATTCATTTTCATTACATTAATTATGTGAATCAAAAATAAGTATACACTGGTGGTTTGTCTCCAATTTCACTTGTTGATTTACCATTGCAAATGCATATTTGTAACAAATATATAACACAATAAGTAGCTAGTATGTGATGTTTGTGTGACCAAGGCTAGCAACAAGGTTGAGGCTATAACCTGCAACTTCCAACTGCATCCTGTTAGAACTCTGGATCACTTAAAGTACTCAATAGTGTGACTAGTCATGTTTACATCTAATTGTCAAGCAAATTTTAAGCTAACTTTTAAAATGTTGCAAAAAAGAAGAAAAAAATAAAATGCAGATTAGAAGCGTTTCCATCAACTGGTTTAGAGCGAATAAACTAGACCACACAAAGCGTAGTTTCGTCACGAGTTCACGTTACGGATGGTTGTAGATTGCAAACCGTCTTGCTAAATCAAAGAGTTTAGAAGCTGAGTTCTTTGGCTAAATGGAGAGAGGTAGCATTGTTCAAGTTGGCCACCTGTGCAGAAGACAGGCTTTGTGGCAGAGACATTTGGTGTCAGTGAGACAACCGTTTACTGCTGTGTACATGCGGTGTGCAGGGCCATACGATTCAAGCTGTTGAACCAATTCGTCAGTTTACCCGCCGTGGCTGAGTTACAGAAAAATAACACACTGCAACTCCACTACGCACCTTGTGCCAGAAGTGTACGGCATCCTGGATGGGACCCGTATCCCACATCCGATGGACACTGGGACTACAGTCATGTGACTTACATGCTCGCAACGTCACAACTTTTTCGGCAAAGCTGTTTCCATCTCCCATTGTGCGCATTAACTCTTTTTCGAAAAAGGCAAAAAAAACACCTTGTGCGAGCGTAAAAACTTTTTTGCGAATTGGAGGGCGTTTTTTTTTTTCTAGAATTTTGCCGTTTTCGTCAACATTTTCTAATGCGATACTTCAAAATGCGCATAAAAATACGTTGATAGAAACATGACTATTGACTATATTCTGTAATAATAGAGGCACTTCCATGAAAACCTTGCTTCTACTAATAAGAATAAACCTCTAAAACTTGCTATTCAAGTCAGCCTTGTCTGTTTTTTCCAGGTTGTTTGGACTAATACGGACTAATCTACCTTAATGTTGCATTACAGCTGTTAGAACTGTCTGAATCCCGTCAAACCTTATTGAAAATCAAACAGCTTTTGATCTTGCCGCATTCCCTCTTTTTTATTTCCATCATTACAATCAGTTTGACTATGACTATCATCTCCATAAAGCCACACAGAACATGATTGCTGATACTTCATGAGCCAACACAAACAGACAGTGGAGGAAATGTATTCAGACAGATGACTTTAGACTTTTCTGAAATATGTTTCCTCACAGTAACAAACTGGTGCGTCGCTGCTGGGTGCAATGTAACAATCAGACTTCATCCACAAATGACTCAATTGTCTGTGTGCATGCAAACAGCCCACAATATGACAGGAAGAGGTGATTGTTATTGCTGCTGCTTTAAATCTGGAACGTGAAAGAAGCACAGACAGCGAGGATCACCTTAAAAAAACATTTTTTATAAACTTGTTTGCTTGTTCCGAGCTGTTCTATTTCATTTTTTTAAAATGTAAATGTTCGATGCTGTGAGCACCACAGAAACATTCCATTCACCTCCATTGAATTGGGGTTAAAGCGTAACTCTCGCCAAAATGCAACCTAGGGTCTTTTTGTGAATGTACCCGAGTCAAACTTTAGTTTAAAAGCATATTTAGGACAGAAGCGCCACTTTTAAGATGTACCGTATTCTCGTTTTTTGGTCAAATGGCCTTTTGAATGGGAATAATAGGGACACTTTTATGCTAGCCTCAAAATAGCTATTTTTAAAACACTAAGAAGGCTCGACACAACATGAGACTTTGCTTGAAGTATTACCAGGAGCTCTACACCTTAACGCAAGCGTTAAGAATATTGTTTGTGTTCCCAGAGTTTACTAAAAAGAAAGGTTTTGAACAACTCACCGTAGGTCTTGTTGTTTCCGGCCGCAGCCATTTTATCAGTCAAAAGCAATCGATTTCCGAATGCAACGTAACAGGGAGGAGAGTAAAGATGGAAATCTCCTAAAGCTTAGTTCCATATAAATGCACGGATTATTTCTTTTTTTTGTCGTTATTGAAAAACAAAATTGACCTCGTAGTTGAAAGAGGAGCCTCATATGGCGTCCGTTCATTCGCATATCGACTCATTGTGACTGCCGAGGTGGTAGCGGCCGGAAACAACAAGACCTATGGTGAGTTGTTCAAAACCTTTTTTAGTAAACTGTGGGTACACAAACAATGTTGTCAATGCTTTGGTTAAGGTGCAGAGCCCCTGGTGATACTTGGAGCAAAGTCTCATGTTGTGTTGAGCCTTCTTAGTGGTTTAAAAATAGCTATTTTGAGGCTAGCATAAAAGTGTCCCTATTATTCCCATTCAAAAGGCCATTTGACTGAAAAACGAGAATACGGTAAATCTTAAAAGTGGCGCTTCTGTCCTAAATATGCTTTTAAACTAAAGTTTGACTCGGGTACATTCACAAAAAGACCCAAGGTTGCATTTTGGTGAGAGTTACGCTTTAAGGCAGAACTTTTTGAGACAAATATCTCAAATAAAACCAAAACACTTTGCATGGGTAGATACCACTAGTAATGAACAATTTTTTTTTTTATAGTAAGGAACGTCCTGTTAAAGGTCCCATGGCATGAAAAATTCACTTTGAGTTTTTTTTAACATTAATATGAGTTCCCCCAGCCTGCCTATGGTCTCCCAGTGGCTAGAAATGGTGATAGGTGTAAACCGAGCCCTGGGTAATCTTCCCTTTATGACATCATAAGGGGATTTCTCTCCATTTCTCTGCTTTGCCCGCCCAGAGAATTGGCCTTCAGATACAGTATTAGGGGACCACTAAGGTCTATATAAAAGATACTTCAGATACAGTATTAGGGGACCACTAAGGTCTATATAAAAGATACTTCAGATACAGTATTAGGGGACCACTAAGGTCTATATAAAAGATACTTCAGATACAGTATTAGGGGACCACTAAGGCCTATATAAAAGAGACTTCAGATACAGTATTAGGGGACCACTAAGGCCTATTTAAAAGAGACTTCAGATACAGTATTAGGGGACCACTAAGGTCTAAATAAAAGAGACTTCAGATACAGTATTAGGGGACCACTAAGGTCTAAATAAAAGAGACTTCAGATACAGTATTAGGGGACCACTAAGGTCTATATAAAAGCATCCAAAGAGCAGCATGTCATAGGACCTTTAAGCTCTTAGTTAGGTTGGACCCCAAAGCAAAGAACCAGAGCTGGTTTAGTAAGAACAACAAGTTTATTCTGAAAAAAAGTCTCTAGCAGGAGCAGTGGTGACAGGGAGCTGGCTGGCTGGAGATGTCCTCAGAGGCAGAGTGGAGAAACAGACGATAGGAACTGGACACAGCAGCGTGGCACAAACAATAAAGCTGCATACACAAAGGTTAGATACAAGAAATAACAGCTTCAACTGGTAGCAAACCAAGGAAACCTAGAACAAGCTACTGAACATGACGGAATAATCTGGCAGAGCAGTGGAGTGAAGACCAGGCTTATATGGAGAGGGTGATGACATGATAGAAAGCAGGTGTGCCTCGTCTGCAGCCCGGAGAAGCCAGCCACACCCCTGCCACACACACGCTCTGCAGACAGGAGAGGAGAGGGAACACAAGAAACACAAGAAACACCAGACAAACAACCACAAAACCCAAACCAAAAACAAACCAAAACACAGGATCATAACACATCCGTTACATTCAAGCCGTTGCCCAATGAGTTGATACAAAGCTAATTTTCAGACTATCAGCTCCACACAACTCTCTCTGTATTTCTCAGCATGGCTGTGTTTAGAAATTGGTGTAGTCTGGCGACTTCCGCAGGCAGAAACGAATAATGATAATTACCTCTTCTGGGGCCCATTTCAGAAAGCAGGTTTAGTGAGAACTCTGAGTTTCTTAACCCTGAGATGAGGGAAACTCTGGGTTTCCTGTTTGAGAAAGAGAGGTTAATCAAACCTGAGAGGGAGGGGTAACTCCAGCCCGTTTCAGAAAGAGAGGGAACTTAACCTGAGGCCTGTACTACGAATCAAGATCAACATGTCCTGGATTTCTTTCAGTTACCCGGCTTCACCTAACCTAACACCCACGGTCCTGCATAACCTCACGACGCTGGTTATCAACTAGTTCAATCAACCCAGGGTTTCGCAATCCAGCGGCGCGCACGTTCACATAAAAGAGGCGGTGTTTGCATAGCACGACCAATCACAAACATCTACCAGAGCCGCATATTTTACATAAGAAGAGGAAATTATAATTCTACATAAATATGAATAACACAGACACGGCAAAACACAATACAGTCGCTGCATCCTAAAACAGGAAGGAAAGCTGGCAAAAAAATAGCCGACGCTGTAGATGCGAAAAATGACAACGCTTATTAATATCACTTCCCCATCAGTCAGGACCAAGATCTGACCATAACTACACTTGTGCACTTTCCATAAACTGTCGTTGCTTTAGCCTAGTATTTCAGTTGCAGCCCTGGCAGTGGGAAGCCATCGTGAGAGCAAATAAAATAAATAAAAACATAATTCAAACTGATGTGCGCATTGGCAACACACGGCTCAACACATCAGGGAATGCTAACGGGGTTGTCGGTCTCTAAATGTTTTAACTTTTATGTGCTCTCTCTCTCTCTGCGCACCGAGCTCCACCTGATCTTCTAAGAACGGTGGCGCCGTTATCACTCAAGTATTGATTGGTCAGTAGGCGGTGCTTTTACACCGGTTGATCTCTAATCTCCAACTTAACCTGCTCCCGACCAGGTTAGGTGTTCAGCATAAGTTACCACGGCAATTGAACCCGATCACAAGTGATCCATCGTCGTAGTACAGAAAACCCTGGGTTGAACCTGAAGTTAGCTCGTTAACGCCAAATCTCGCTTCGTAGTACAGGCCTCTGGTCGGGAATAGGTTTTCTTCTCTCAGTCTCCTCCCTCTGACACAGCCCTCTTTCATTTCCTCATTCATTCACTCATTCATCAGGCGCATTTTAGACCAGTTATCTGCATGAATAAATAAAGTGTTGGTTTATTAACCATGTTAGGCAGACTTTTTCTCGAACATGGCATTTCCTTTTGTCGATGATCCCGTTGATGAAGAAGCTGTATTACTTCTCAGGGAGTTAAACATACGTCTGGAGATGATATTGAGGCCCCGACTATAGATGCATTTTCATTTCCAGATGAGCCTAGCCTATTTGAGCGGTATGGTTTTTCTTCCCAGTCTATCAGTTATGTAGCCTACATAACCTTATCCGTCCTCATATCACTAACGTCACCCATCGTGAACATGCTCTACATCCCAGCAGATTCTTTGTGCCGCATTACGTTTTTCTGCAAACGGCAGTTTTCCGCCACATTGGTGAGGCGGAGCATTTTTGTAAAGCCACTGTAGCAAAGAGCCATCAGAAGAGTGTGACTCGCTCTGTTTCTGTAGTGTTCCCTGGACATAAACCAGTAAGAGACATTAAAAAGGAGTTCCACAGTATTGCAGGTGAATGATGTAAACCCTTTGAAATAAAAGATTATGAATTATAATTCTGTTAATGATGGTGCTGCAGCCTCAGAATGGGATTAGTAGGCCTAATGCTTTTTCACATGCAGGGTTGCACCTAAATGAAATAGATTATAGGTTCAATACCATTTCACCAGTAATATTATACTTGTGATTAAATGTGATATTAATAGGCCTACACTATATTGGAACTTATGCATTTACTCTAGCAGCAATTTTCTCCCACGCAAATTCTCTCTTTTTTGCAGCATGTTTGTGCGCATGAGTATTTCCGCCAACCAGTTGGTTTGTGGTTGTTGCCATGGTGAATCGTAGTATCATTGCTCCATTCATGCTGCCTTTTTATAGTGGTGGTGCACGCCCTTAACTCTGAGTAAACCTACTCTGAGTTGATTGAACCAACTCAAATCAGCTGTTCTGGAAACGAAAACTCAGAGTTTCCATCTCAGAGTAAATCAACTCAGAGTTCAGGGTTAGACTCAGAGTTTGTAAAGAGTCCATCATGTTTTTTTAATCTTCCGTGTCCTCCTTGGCTACTAGCAACTGTATAGGGGAGGGGTGGGGGTGGTGCGCGATCACGGAAGGCTTGTATCATGTGGACGCGACACAGAATTGTAGCATTACTTAGAATTCCTCATGGGGGAGACAGAAACTACGCACTATAGCTTTAAGATGGTTAATGGTCTGACCCTATCCAAGATCTTCAGCATGCATTCATGTATTCTCTTTCTTACATGACTGTACCCTTGTGTAACATAATACATTTACATGATAAAGCTGAACCTCAGGTGAAAGAAAGGTGGACAAAGTTTGTTGGGTTCCGCCTTCCTCCCTGATGTTCAGTGTGTTGTATCTTATCTATAGAGAGGAAGACTTCATAATGTGGCACAGCCCTCCTCTGTGGGATTTGTCAAGGAACTTCCTTTGATTGTTTTTCCTTTCCATTCTTCTTTCTCGTCACTTCTTCCGCTTCTTTCCTCTGTTTTCCCTCTCCTCCTCTTCACCTTCAAGCGGGCTGTCATCCCCCCCACTTGTCCCTCATCAGCAGTACACCCAACTCGCCCCACTCTCCCAGCTCCCATGACGGGGATGGGGGGGTGGGGTTGTGTTGCAGTCGCCCTGTTTATGCAATCCCCCTTGTTTTGAAGTGACAGGCCAGGGATAGATATGCAATATTAAAGAGAGGCCTTATGAATTTTTGACATCTAATTAGTTGCTTCCCCGTTAACATATCGTGGCTCGCGGGGGCATGGAGCGCTCCACCGGGGCCCCTCTGAAGTGCAGGGCAGAAAAAAAGGGGTCCGCTGCCACCTCTAATGTATTCCCCTCTAATGTAAGTAGTAATCATAGCACTAAGGTTAATTAATGGCCCTCTGAAGCCTTGCTTCCCACAGAATATCAGGCATGTGGTATCACCGGAGCACCAATTAGAGGCTTTTTTCTGCTCCTGCTTCAAATGTTAATGGCCACTGTTTCAGGGCCGCAGAGCGACGGGGAAGAGGTAAAGCGCTAAGGTGATTGCCTGAAAAGACTTTATGGATGTTGCACAGGCCAGCAGAATGTGTCTGCACTGTGGCACACAGCCACGCCGAGATAGTCACACACAGTATCAATGTCCACATGACTTTAAAACCCCATTTTCAAAAGTACGTTAAAAAAGGACTGCTTCAGAGGTTTTAACGTGTTTTAAAGGTGCACTGAGTACACCTTTTTTGCTGCCTTATTGCACAAAATGAACATAATCTTTCTGTAGGGGGTTGGCAATTGGTTGTTAATCAATACCATTGATTCAGCAATTGTGTGTCCAGCTGGTAGTCCAAATGTAATACCTTTGTGTTTGGGTGCCCAAACCTTTGTGTTTTGTCTGTCAGTCAAACATGAAGGGACAAATCTGACAATGCAAACAAATAGCCATGCATCGAAAAATCTGGAAAGTACAAACCCAGCATATAAAAATAAATGTTTGGAATACAAGCAGCAGTTTAAAGGGCCATTCAAGCTATTTAGTATTTTAATGTCCTTAAAGATGGGGACTCACAAGAGACAGATTTAAAAAAGAATGGTCAAAATCGAAGAAGCAGAGACATTCAGACTTTTAGTCTCCATTAGCATCTCTTAATAAGACCCTCCCAGCCTTGCAAACGTGGCGTGACCAGTTTGTAACGCAGGCTTTCTTTAATAAACATGGAGCCTTCAACTTGAGTTAAATATGTTATAATAATGTCATCATCAGGGTTATTTTCTCATAACTGAAAAAATTCCTTGAGAAACAGAAAAGTGGTATATGTGGGGGAAATCTATCGCGATGACTGTATGACTAAAGTCCTTCTCACAATGGAAGTTTACCTTCTCAGTATTACCTTCAGTGCTGCCACTGCTGGCTGGCAGTGATACCGCAACAACAGCATACCAGATTTGTCAATATACAGCCCCTGGTGGGTGATGATACCTTCTTTAAAATAAAAATGACCAATAATGACAGATCCCATTACATTAGGGTAAATGTTGCAGGGCTGGTCAGCTGAGATTTCTGATGTGAGCAGTAAATCACTGGCATGTCTGAGACGCTTGATGGAACTGAGCCATTGTTAGCTATATTTATTTGACTTGCACCTTCTGCTATGACAAGTCAAAATGTCTCCTGTGAAAAAGGACGATTCACATAGATCTGATGCTGTTTCCGCATGGTTGGAGAAACAACAAAATCAACTAATCAGGGCTTTGTAGGTGCTTTCTTTATAGCTAGCTAACTACCTTGCTACATCCATGAAAAATAAGAAAAACAGCCACAACGAATAAATAAATGAGATTGGCACAGTTGTACAAGTTTGTTGACCTACAGAAATACTGTAATAACTTAAAAATGTAATTGTAAATATTTTTAGACCCTGCTTCTAATTGGTTAGGGTAATACCAAAATCCCCCTCAACCAAACAGAAATGGGCTAACATTAGCATGCAAGGCTTAATGAATGAAGGGAGATGATGATGGTATTATTTTTTATCAGGCTTGTGTTTAGGTCCATATTAGTCTGATAAATTCACCATATCATAACTGGTGTTCAAACTGATAACTCATTGCCAAATGATTTTAAATTTTCTAAAAGCTGCCTTTACATACATAACTTCACCTTCCTTTTAGCTCTGTTTTTGGTCTCCACCGACTCTTCTGAGGGAAATAGCTATCGCTTTAGCTGCCAAATGCTCCACTATGTTCACCAGCTAGTTGCTAACTGTGTCTGTCTGCTGTTTTCAGGCTTGCGCAGGAAAGAATGAGCTGAAAGAGGCTAAAAGCTGGGTTTTGACCCATTGTTCATAAAAGAACTTAAAAGTCATTCATTATGTAGTTCTCATTGGGGCATTGTTTTCTGAGAAATATGCTTTCTTTCTCATACTCAGGTGTTTTTGGGCAACACGGTCTCACACCAGTTCGTGAAATGGTCACGTTATTTTGATTTATTGATTTGTGTACAGGTCACGATTTTCTCGTTTATGTCGTGTACAGGTCACGATTTTCGAACGTGACCATTTCACGAACTGCCATGACACTGGGCTGCTCTGGGGGATGCAACAATGGTGAAATGAAACGCCACACCCGGCAACAACAACGGGACTGTTTGGAAAGTTTGTGGTTAAGAAAAGAATAAGGAACTGCAACACGCAGGATGCGATCCCTGGTCTCCGGGGTGAAAGTCCTGTGTTGTTTGACCCATCCACCACCCCGACCAACCTCCCTGCGCGGATTTTCGCCTTATCAATACTACTCGCTACCGCAATCGTTCTGTGATCACAAAATATGCTTCCCATTGAAACACATTTGCCTACTTTAAAATTCGTGCTCAACACACGAAAATAACGACATTAACGTGTTCAGTACAGGAATCAATAGATTCAATAATGTGACCATTTCACGAACATTTCAACATGAGACTAGGCTGTTTTGGTGAAGTGAATGAGTAACTTCACCTCATGCCCTCATCAACAGTCAGAGTGCCTATGAGCAAGAACTTAAACCTCCAACAGCCCTGCTGCTCAGTCATCACCAGTAGCAGACTGGTTTTATTGGGCGGCTCCCAGTATGAATGCGTGAAGTGTTTCTGGAAAACTGCACAGAGCTATGTCAACTTTCCCTGGTAAATAAAGGTTAAAAGAAGACGTGCACACACACACACACACACACACACACCCACACACACACACACACACACACACACACACACACACACTGTCACTCACAGCTCAGCTCACAGGCCACATAATGATGAAGTGACCAAAGGACAGAGTGTGTTGCTGTGTATGTGGAACCTGGGCACCACTTTGATGTGGAAGTGTCAGTGACTCCCTCGTCCCGTCTTCTTCTTCTCTCTGATGCTCTCCCCCTGTCTCTCTCCTCTGTGTGCCTGTATGTCTCTCGTCCATTGTCCTTTGTTCATATTTGATTCCCATAGGTGCTGCTGAAGTACAATAGGCCTGGGAGGCCGGCCACCACGACTGTGGAGCGAGTGAATCATCTCTCCAGATTTCCTTGGAAACCGGTTCCAAAATTAGATTCCAAAAGAATCATTAAAATATTTAGATTTTGGTTCTGCTTATTGGTTGCTAAACAACTACACATGGCACAGGCACTATGGGAAGACCAATAGGAGGACAAGACCTGGGTAAGACCAAGCATCATGGACTGCAGGTTTTCTTCTCTACACACTCTTTACGCACATATCACACACACACACACACACACACACACACACACACACACACACACACACACTACACACTGAGCTATACTCTTATAATGCCAGTCTTGACCCAGTCATATGTTGTTTATATAAACCACCATTTTTTCTATGAATTAATCAGGGCTGCCTGTGTCTTTCTTTGCGTGGCACGCTCCCAGGCCTGTGAGTAGAGACAGACACGTGCAGAACAGAGAGAAGTCTCGGAGAGAAGCAGACATAGTATCGTCGCTCATGAAGCAATGTCTGGAAAATTATTTAAATGAAATGATTACATTTTTTTCAAGCAATGGCCCGATTGGACAACTGGCTGATCGTATTTTGGACCCTGTGTCATTTTGGCGGCTTCCTGAATTACCTTTGTATTAAAATATATTATAATAGGTTCCCATATTTTAAGATTAAAATGATCACTTCACACATGCTGCCTAATATAATTATTTGAACAGCGCATGGCTATTATAGGCTTTGCGGTTCCAGGTCGGGCAGTGGATCTTGTGTCGACGGGTTGCAGAACTGGGTACTGGGTGGCAGTAAGGGTGGCTGGGTGGGTTTAATTTTGTGTGTTTGACATCTACTTTCCATGTATTTTTGCTATCTAGACATAGACCCAGGTAGGCCTACTGAAATTCCGGCACACCCTCTCCATCGGCTGATCATATAAACCTAATGTTAGGGCCGTCCACACCAAAAACGAAAACTATAACGACAACGATGTGAGCATCCATGCTGAACGATTAGTGGCGCACATACATAAAACACTAATACAGCAGACGTTGCAACAGCAGACGTAATTTTATGAACCTAAAAATAAGGTTATTGTCTACAGGAAGACCTCCGTGCTGCCGACACTGCCACGCACAGAGCTCCAGAGAGCCGGGGGATGAGGGTGACCGGGTGGGGGGGGGTCAGATCTATGCACAGCACCTGAACAAAGACACGTCACCGACAGCATGATAATAACATCCCAAACATCAACTCTCAGTGGCTTCTGTGACATGAGAAATGCACCTTTGTATATTCCTGAGTGCTACGGTTCATATACTTAATAGTTAACTATTTCATTTTCTTTTTTACAAAGGTGAGAAGGTAAAATTATTAGCTTTCAGTGTCTCTATCGTTTATCAAATCAGTCTCTGAAAGTCATCCCGACAATATCGTTCGCCTTTGACATCATTGTGGTTGTGGTGTGGACAGACACACGGACATGCGCGCAAACACACACACACACAAACATGCACACAAACAACGCACTAAAACACACACTATCCCAGACAACTCTTGGCCATGATCAATTAACTGATTATTCCTCTGTGTTGGCTAATCAGTAAGGCTATTAATCACCTTCTATCTGTGCTGATCAGGAGATGCCTATCCTGTGCTCTCAATCAGGTCCTCATACATCACATGCCCTACAACAGAGGCCTGTACTACAAATCAAGATCAACATGCCCTGGATTTCTTTCAGTTCCCCGTCTTCACCTAACCTAACAACCGCGGTCCTGCATAACCTGTGTCACGACAGTGGTTAACAACTAGTTCAATCAACCCAGGGTTTCCCAATCCAGCGACCAATCATATTTTACATAAGAAGAGCAAACTATAATTCTACATGAATATGAAGAACACAGAAACAGATTTTCAGGCAAAACGCAATACAGTCACTGCTTCCTAAAACAGGAGGAAAGCTGGCAAAAAAACATGACGCTGTAAACGTGTAAATCACAACGCTTATCACTTCTCCATCAGTCAGGTACAATATCTGACCATAATTACACTTGTGCTTTCCATAAACTGCTGTTGCTTTAGCCTATTATTTCAGTTGCAACCATGGAAGGGGAAATAAAAAATACGAAAACATAATTCAAACCGATGTGCACATTGGCAAACACACGGCTCAAGAAGCTGACAAATAGCCTATAGGCCTCAATTCCCTCCATTGAAAATCTATAACTTTCGTAAAAATACCCATCAGGTTGTCGGTCTCTAAATGTTTTAACTTTTAAGAGTGCACCTCGGATGGTGATGCCGTTATCATTCGAGTACTGATTGGTCAGTAGGCGGTGCTTGTTGATCTCTAATCTCCAACTTAACCTGCTCCCGACCAGGTTAGGTGTTCAGCATAAGTTACAACGGCGATTTAACCCGGTAACAGAAAACCCTGGGTTGAACCTGAAGTTACCTCGTTAACGCCAAATCTTGCTTCGTAGTAGCCTCACATGTTGTTCAGGAAGGAATGAAAACACACACACACACACACACACACATACTGCTCAAATTCATCAGCTGGCAGAAATGGAAATGGAACACTGTTTTAATGGCAATATTTCAATTCAACCATTTGCATCATTTCAGTTTAGAAGTGTTCAATCTGACTGATCGTCTTGGGTCCCAGGCAAACAGCGTCTTCCTTAACTGTTGACCCTTTCTCTAACTGGGATTGTTGGTATTGGCATTGGTAGAAGAAGTAGGCCCTTCTCAAGTCTAAAATAAAGCTGGATAGTTTAATGAATAATAATGCATCATATTTGAATTGTTGTGTTTCGTGAGTAAAATCGGAGTCTGTAACATAACCAGTAACATTACTCTGGTCATTTCACAGGTGTTTTCGGAAGCGCAGTGTCGAGTGTGACCATGTTTGGAAGTGCAGTTCTGGAGAAACTTGCAAGCAGCAATACCGCAGGCTAAGCAATCGGCCCGCTCCCTACAGGCACGTTTTGAACGGGCACTGCACTAGACCAAAAGTAAAAGTACTCCGTATGCATAAGGCCCACATCAGAATAATATATATATAATATCCCTGGACTATAATAATTGATGCATTAATGTGTTGGTAATGGTGAAGCTAAGTTCAGTTACAATTTAAATTTATACTAGGGCTGTCAAAATGAACGTGATGATAACGAGTTAACCTAAATTCCTTTTAACGCCACATATTTTTTAATGCACGATGAACACACACGCGTTCTGTAATTTGGGCCTTGGGCCACTCCGTAGTTTGTGAAATCAGGAAGCTCAGCAGCAGTAACGTTGTGGATGGCTCGCAGAAACAAAGCACCCTAAGCAGAAATGGATAAAAGAAAAGGGTCTTTCGACTGCGAGTTGGGTTTCAAAGCCTTTCCAGATCGTTCTTGCCACAAGACTAAAGTTATTTGCATGTACTGTCGATGAGAACTGAGTTACCACTGGAGTACGTCCAGTCTCAAACACCACTTGCTGGCCAAGCATTGTTATGTAATGCACGGGGTCCGTTGATTTGTGTTTAGCTGCTGTTTAGTTATCCTTTCCAAGTGTAAAGTGGGACACTACATTGTGTTAGCACTACTGGTTAATGTTCCATTCAGGTCCATGTGCCCATCTGTTGTTGCTTGATGGGCTTGAGTTTGCCATATTATGCTTTCAGCATATTATTGAGCATACAGTACCTTTGAGGTTATTCTGGAGAATATTTAGACAGTATTTGTTATCGTTTTGGATTGTTGCAATAATGATAAACATTTGCATAAAGCAAGCATATTTCAATTCAATTCAATTTTATTGTCATTGACAAACATTTTGTTACATATGTGCAGGCACATATGTAACAAAATGCCCGCTCCCATGTTGATAGGAGCATTAAAAATGGCGAGTAATAATCGCGAGTTAACTATAGACGATTAATGGCAATTCAATATTTGAATCGATTGACAGCCCTACTTTAAACCTATCCTTCAGGGTAGCTTAATCAATAATAATGCATTATTGTTAGTGTTTCTTAGGGGGCTTTCAGACCTACTTTATTTGGTCCGGACTTTCGGACTTTTCATTTTGATCTGAACCAAAGAGCCACGGTGAGCACGGGGGGAGCAGCAGTCAGTTGGGAATAACTTACGAAAACTCCAACGCCAGAGAGAGGATGTCTACGAACCAATCAACTACTAGTGTTGGGAGACGCAGCCCACGTATGTGGTGACGGCAGGACGTAGTTTGGTCATGTATAGTTCTTTAGTGCCCTTGCATAACTGTAGTGTGAAACCAAAACTAACCGGATCAAATGTGTACAATGTGACAAAAACATGAACCTTGGTCCGGACTTTCAGGTGTGAAAAGGCCCTTAGTCATAATTATTATTATTGTGTAGTCATAATCTGAAATTTTCAAAGCAACTAGTAACTCATGTTGTCCAATAAATGTAGTATAATAAAAAGATTTTTTGGCTTTTATTAGCTTCCAAAATGTAGTGGATTCGAAATATAAAGTAGCATAAAATGGAAATAGTCAAGTAAAATAGTACCTCAAAATCATACTCAAGTACAGTTGAGGAGAAACTTGAGTAAATGTTACATTCCACCACTGACAGGAATATAGTGTGCGTAGTTTAAGAACGCGTATGCTGAAACAGTTGAAAATGGTTCAGTGGTTTGAATGAGTTCTTCACATCCGCTGGCTTTATTTTCACACATTTCCAGTATAATAACTTGTTAATTACTAGATGTATTAATAAGAATGTCAGTCAAAGCTCCCTACAGCACGCTGTCAGTGTGTTACATCATATCAGACACAGGGGTGAGGAGCCGTGGAGCAGCATTGTGTTCTCCAATCACTGCCTGTTTCCTGAACACTCACCTCATCTCATGCACTTCCTTCTCTCTGCCATAATATTCTTTTTTGTTATTCCTTCTCTCTCTTTTTTTCAATTAGAGTCAATTGACCTGACAGAATTGCCGGCAATTAAATGATTTTTGTAATGGTCCTGGGCTAATTTGCCTTGGCTTGTCAGCTGTATTTTATGTCGCCAACCCCCCACCTCGCTTACTCTCTCTGGCACATAATAGCTTATAATTTCAAAATCTTTACCCTCCGCTTCCTTCTCAATAAATCGCAATTACAGGAAGTTGTTAGAGATGCCTAAACTCCCCCCACCATCCCCATCCCTGCCGCTTTACTTTGTGCCGTCAGAGATATTTTTATATTTTTTATGCAATTGACAGAGCGGCAGAGAGCAGCAGAGGAAATCTATTTGTTTGCAGAGCCTTAATGTAATCGCGCTTCATGTGTGCACACTGAGTCCAACTCTCCTGGGCTCCAGCACATGGAGAAGTTTACTCTCTGCGCATTGCTCATTAAGGATATGATTTTCTGGCAGCTGGTCTTTGGACGTAATATCTTTTATTCCCTCCCTAAAGGAGGATTTTAAAGGTGTTTTATTTACCCAAGAGCAGCGTCGATGGATCTTTTGAACAACCGCGTTCTGACCAAACATCCTGATGAAAAGGAAAGGTCAGCTGATGGTTTCTGTTCCTTTTCCGATCACGTTAGTGTTTTGGAGCCTTGGCAGCAGGGGTCGGTGAGAGAGTTCGCTGCCCCCCATTCCCTCCAAGCCTCCACCCATCCCACTTCGCTCCTGTTTCTTCTCATCAGTCATGCTCAAACCCCGACCGCCACACTTTGAGTCTCCTCATAAAATATGCAAATGAACTCCAAATGAAATACCTTTTTCCTCGGTCTCTCCGAGCTTGAAGGCCTTCCATCAGTTCACTGAGCCCCCCACACCCAACACTAATCATCTCTGTATGTAATAACTCCAGAGGCGAGCATCTGCTTGCCTCCATAACACTCCACTGATCTCCCCTCCACCCATTCCACATTCCCTCCCCCTTTCCCATCACAATCTACATGTATTAGGTCGTAATGACTTAGCGGTTAAAAGCAAATAGATGCCAGGGGACATACAGATGCCCCCCCTCCCCACTCCCCACTACATTTCTCCTTACACACACACACACACACACACACACACACACACACACACACACACACTACCACTATTAAAACAAACACACACACACTCTGATGCCCAACTCTGGCTGCTCAAAATAAATGGTGCGGAGTGAGAGAAGAACTCAGCCCTATCAATCACATTTAGTGCCGAGGCGTTTGTTATCAGAAAGTGTGGCTGTCACCCCCCCATTCAAAGCCCACAGGGATTTGGGAGGGGGTAAAGTTTGTTAACTACTTAGCAAACCCTGTTGACAGCAGCAGTGTACATAGCAGGCAGTAGAGGAAGTAAAGC